>NC_081794.1:14565997-14748497 GCF_963082965.1 Carassius carassius
CATGTGATTGTGTTTTTGTTTTGTGTGAGCACATGGCTTTTGTCTTAGTTCCGATGTGCCATGAGCCCTTCTCTCTGTTCATCGAGTCCTCGCCTCATCCCTCTACCCGAACCCTGAAACTTTCAGTCTAAATATTTGCTTTTCGAACTGATGTAGAAATAGTTTCACAGAGGTACAGTAAGTTTGTTTAAAAACCTACTATTGACATAAGCAGGTGTTTTTAGTAGTGCTTCTCAAATCGATTAATCGTATCCAAAATAAAAGTTTGTTTACTTAATATGCGTGTTTACTGTGTATATTTATATGTATAAATACACACACATGTAGAAATTTAACTTATACAAATATTATAATAAAAAAAAGAAGCACAAAAAGACAAATACGAAAGAGATACAAATGGTTCAGATACAGTAGGTTTACTTAACATGTATACATTTATTTACAATTTTTTGTTGGTTAACATTAATGACAGATAGGTATTTAATTAGAAATGCTGTCCCTTTAAGACAGAAGGCATACATTTAATAATGAGACGTTCAGTAACTGACTGTATTTACGTTAGATACTCTACACAATAAACATTTGGACTGCTGTCTGTGTATTTGAGCACTGAGCATGCATGCCTTTAGATTCTGCTAAATCCATAAATGTAAATAAAAATCGTGTGCTGTATAAGAGAACTGAAGAAGTGGAGCGTGCACGTGCGCGAGAGAGCACTTCTATTAGCATGATATAATAACTTTAAGATAATCAACAACGAATCGTGACTCCAGAGAAAAAATATTTCAGAAATATATGTAATATATATTTATATATAATATGAATCATATATGTATAAATATACATATACATATATAAATATACACCGTACATAGCGAACATTGTGCAAACAAATTTTATTTTTGGATGGGATTAATTGATTTGACAGCAGTTTGTAGCAATCTAACCATATTGGCACCTTGAAAATGTATCATTTGCAGCCGTTGCATAAGCTAATGGCTTGATTAATCCAATAGGTAAAAAAAAATACATGAACATTGGATAAAAAACACAGTTTTTAATTACACCAGTTTTATTAAATTTCAGTGTTCTCAATAAATGTTTGTCAGTTTGCAGTGGGAAAAATAAAAGTTGGATTTATAATGTTTATTTTTGTTTATGTTTAAGTGAGTGAGAGAATTATGTGTTTATATGGCAGGCATGCAAGCCTGCTGGGGGGAGGTTGTCTGTCTTTTTTGCAAAGTAGTGTGGTGTCAAGTTGACGGTCAGGCAGAGCTCGGCTGGGCGTTTTGTTGACATGTTTGTCGAGCAAGTGAGCTGAAGAGGTTGTGGAATGAGTGTAGTGTGTTTGGTGCTATGTGCATGTGTTGACCTGGGCTGCCCTCCATTGTGAGTGTAATGAGAGGGCTGTGACTGCACTGTGATGGTAACATGCATAGGAATGAGGCCGAATAGGGTTACACCAGCCAGTCAGCTGCTCAACATGCTTCTCTAGCAGTAACCATATATGAAAGTTCACGCTGCAGCTCTCCCCTCCACTGCCTTTCTGGAATGCTGGAACTTGTAAACATGGGAAAGATGGACAGTGGTAACAAGAGACCACTCTGTGCTTCTTAGTATAAAGCATTGGATTCTTGAAACAGAATTAATTCAAGCAGAATTTAACAAGCAAGAAATGACTTAGTTTCTTCAGTGGGACACTAAAGGAGAAGGTTTAAATAATATATTGGTCACTCTTATACATTTAATAGAAGGTTTCTTACAGAAAAGTTCTGAAATGGACTACAGAAATGATCAATAGCAGGCATCATGGGGTCTCACATCTCTCTCGTGGTGTCACTGATACCATATTTGAAAGTTGCAGCAGGACAGAGCTTCCCACAAACAAAATCCTTTCCTCATACAAAGCTTTCATATAACTATAGAAGAATTTGGAATGTAGTGTACAAGTTGTATGAACTGCTTTTTAATGTTGCTTATATGGCGTTTCTGTTGTGTAACCCCAGTCCCTATTCACTTTAATTATATGGAAAAGAGCAGGCTAGACATTAATCAGAAATCTTTGGAGCAGCACGGAAGGTCAGTAAATGATGACAGGAGCTTCATTTTTGGGTGAACACTTTGGATGACCTTATTTAAAGAGGGAAGGCAGGCTTTTAATCCGTTCAATTGGCTGAATTAATCAATTACAGTTAAATGGAAAATTTAACTGCACTGCACTGCAGCTGCTTTGGATACTAAATCCTGAAGAGAGAGATGCAATATAAAAAACTGATTGATGCAGAGGCTGTTTATGTTACTCAAAGGCTTTAAATTGCCTTGACTTTTGACCCATTGCTGGTGGTCTTGATCTCACTATCATGTGGTTTCAGTGCTGCCCACTCACTATGCAATTTCTCATGCTAAATGTTGGTTTTGTAGTTGTATTTCTGGAGGGCGGGATATAATCATAATCAAAATTATATAATATAATCAGATATAATATCTGATTATATTAGTATATTACTAATATTAATTAATTTGGCAAGTAGGCACTTAATAAGGGACAAAAGACCTGATCAACGTGTTAGGTTGAATGTAGTGGTAATGAGCGGCTGACTGTACCATTGAGTGATTTCGTTGGTGTCTTGTGGACAGTATGGCTCATGTGTCACTGTGGTCTGTCCCTCATTTTTAGACTGCTGCTAAAAGCTGGGATTGACATCAACAGAACCACTAAATCCGGAACGGCTCTACATGAGGCTGCCCTCTATGGGAAAACGGAAGTAGTGCAATTATTGCTTGACGTAAGTAGATGCATACAAAATATTGGGAAGTGTTCTTATGTCAGATGTATTATCAAGGAAAAGGCTGTGAATTGTAGAACCAGTTTTGGGAGCTTTCCAACAGTGTAGTGCTTGAGTCTGTCATATCAGAGTACAATGATATATAATGTTTTGTATTTCTGCCGGTATGCAGTGTTTTTTTTTCTCTCTCTCTCACCTGAACTAACCTTCACATATCAATCCAACCCTTCATCATCTGACACTTAGGCTGGGATTGATGTGAACATCCGCAACACCTACAATCAAACAGCACTGGACATTGTGAACCAGTTCACCACTTCACATGCCAGCAAAGAAATCAAACAACTCCTTAGAGGTGAATCAGAAATCCCAAACTCCTGTTGTTTTCCCTTTACTCTTATTGTTCCTTTTCCTTTTTCTGTTTTGCATTCCTCCTTTTAATTTTTCCTTTTACCTTGCCTTAGCTTTCCCCCCTCTTCCTTTCCTTAGCTTTCCCCCTCTTCCTTTCCTTTCCTTTCCTTTCCCCCTCTTCCCTTCCTTTCCTTTCCTTTCCTTTCCTTTCCTTTCCTTTCCTTTCCTTTCCTTTCCTTTCCTTTCCTTTCCTTTCCTTTCCTTTCCTTTCCTTTCCTTTCCTTTCCTTTCCTTAATATCAGGCCATGAGCCTTTGTTTGTTCAATGTTAGCTAAGACTGAAAATAGACAACAGTTGTCTAGAGTGTGTTTAGTGTTGCGTGTTTGTTTCTGGGAACCTGCTTTCATAGCTTTTGTTAGAAAGCTATAGTGTTGCATAACATTACTATCCCGGGGCAACAGCAACGGCAGCCATGCCTGGAAATTTAGCTAAAAGTTTTGTTTACGTGTTTGTGTGTCTTGGTCTAGGCATACGTCTGAATGTGTTAAGTAGATGTGCCCTTCTACTATCCCTCCTGTAATCCAGCTGCTTGTTGTCTTTGAAGTGTGCGCTTTGATTCGAGCACTAAAACGACTGAAGGAGCTGTTGTTTGAAGATGAGGTGTTTAGCATCAGCTACTCATTAAATTTTCAGAAGATTTGCTAAGTGCTTCAGAGTATTTAAAAAATCTATTACTCCTCTTTAAATTCTGCTTATTACACTTCTTTATTGCAACAAATCCCACCTGAGTATTGAATTCTTAGGTTTTCCGGTAGCAATTTTGTGGACCTTAGTTATTATGAATACCTCAGAGATTACTTAAACCCATAGTGAATGACTTGAGTATTTTCAAGGCAAACTGTTTTTATTTCTCTCTCATTCTTATTCTTTCATGCATTCGTTTCCCTTGGTTTTGACATCAGACGCTAGCGGAGCATTGCAGGTGAGAGCTTTGAAGGACTACTGGAATCTCCATGACCCAACTGCACTCAACATCCGGGCAGGAGATATAATCATGGTAGGCTTTACAAGCCTTATTTCTCACAAGAGGTGTCCTAATTTAATACTGTATAATTTGCATTATTTAATAGGCCTATATAATTGGCAATGTGCCTGAGCGTTGCCTTGATCTGCATTCTTACCAGATTACTAAACTTTATTCTTATGAATCACAAAAACATTAAAACCCAAGACAACAAATTGATTTAGGCTTGTGGAAAAATAGTAGAGCTGAAAGCAGTTTTCAGAATACTTTATGGAAGACAACACGCCTTGCATATGTTTCTAACTGATATATTTATGTCCTGCATATAAGACATAACCGTAACATGAACAAGTGAGGACCGTAATTTGGTGTTCCCTATAGAGAATACTTTAACATGCTACAACAAGTTCCCACCAATCAGCCTTTGATGTCTCAAATTAATCGACTGTAGCTTATTGTTTGTGCTATAGTAGCGTGTGTTTAGCCTAGTTTGCCTTCATAACAGCGTGCTTCACCCCCAATAAAAGACTTGGCTTCGTTGTGTGTACTCTAGAGTGCAGCCTGAGGCTCAGTGCCGCACATATGCTGTCATTAGCCGCATTTCCACTGTCGGGCCAGTGCGAGCCAGGGCTTAAAGCGGGTCGGGCGGGGCTAATAGCCTCGGGCCAGTAGCACCGAGGCCAGAATAGCGCAGGGTTTCCACAGTCTCAGGGCCTGAAGCTCTGCTGTGCGTCACTAAAACACGCCCTTTACACGCCTCTCAGAACAACATCATGTAACCCCATCATTTCACCAACAAAGAGAAGTTATCAGAAAACTAATAAGAAATAAATCACTGGAACATGCGCGATCACACAGGAACATGTTAAAAGTGGCCGTTTGTTTGCATGCTTTGTTAAATATTCAAATTCAAAAGCATCGATGTTTTAACTATAGAATAAGTGTTACATTGATCATATTGATTTAATTTATCAGGGCTCAAAATTAATCACACATAAATACACTTATTTCTATTTTATTTATTTATTTTTAACGCTTATGAAAAAAGTCGAGCTTCTGTTTTTTTGTAGCCACAGCCTTTCCGTCACATTTAGAATGAATGATAATATCTCTATTTTTATAAAAGCTTCCGAACAAAAACATTATTATATTTTTTATGATAGGCAACGTGGACCTAAACTCTCGAGACGAGACTTGTGGCAGATAATATAAGTTACTAAGTAATTACACGATTGTGATAGAGAATAAGAAACTGACGTCTGATTTCTTCAAGTGGTCATATTTACATAGTCTTTTACATCGCTTAAAATATTTCTGCCTTGTTTAGGTGATTATAATCCACATCGGATCAAGTTTGTTCAAACACTCGCTGCTGACTGAAAGTGAGTTTTGAGCTTGACTTATTTAAAAAAGTGTTTAATGCTGGTGTTATAGCTGTTAGCTTTCTGAAATGATCCGCAGCGCAGACGCTCTCTATTTTTATAAAAGCTCCCGAACAAAAATCATTATTATATTTTGATGATATATGCTACGTGGAGCTAAACTCTCGAGACGAGACTTATGACGGATAAAATATGTTAAATAAATACACAATTGTGATAGAGAACAAGAAGCTGACGTCTGATCTCTCCTGGTTGCATTTACCATGTTTACTAACGTTATTAATGTTTAGCGTGCATAATATTTTATATTGCTTATAACGATGTCTGCCTTGTTTAGTGATTATAATCTACATCGGATCAAGTTATTTCAAACACTCGCTGCTGAGTAAGAGTGATTTTTGAACTCAACTGATTTGAAGTCTTTAATGCTAAAGTTATATAGCTGTTATCTTTCTGTAATGATCTGCAGCGGTGACGCTCTCCTGACGCGGAGAAACTCTGCCTTTGTTCATAACCCCTCCTCTAGCCCCAGCTGGCCCGCTTTGGCCCAAGGTTTTCGTCGGGCCAAAAAACCCTGGACGTTGGCCCCGAGGAAGCCCCGGTGAGGCACGATCAAGCCCCGGAAGTGACAGTGGAAACGCGACTGCCCCTGGCACGCACTAGCACGCCCAGTTTAAGCTCGCCAGTGGAAATGCGGCTATTGTTCACACCTTGTCTGTCTAGATAGCTTTAGGCTGCCATTTCTGCTAGCATAAAAGACTGCTGTGCTTTTGTGGCAGTGAGACATAAGAGACTTCAGGTTTTTCAAAAGCTAGCAATGAAAGATACTTTCACTGAGACTCAACCCCACCTTTAAAACCTCACAGTTCCTTTACAGCTTTATTAGGAAGTTAGGGAGTTGAATTGGGGGTAAATTAACATCTCATTATCTCAATCACTAATACCATGAGGAAAGGTGATGGACAACATCATATCTTTCTTTTCAAACTCCAATAACTTTTTTGTAATGCATTAGGGCTGGGCGATATATCTAACGATAATGATCATGCGCATCTAGTCAGTAATTCTGGTTCCTTGATTACCACTAAATCGCCATCACCTGCTTTCAAATGGAGTGGCATTTAATAGACAGAGTCGTAGATCACTGACAAGCTACGCAATATCACGTTCATTATCAAAGATGAATCGCCTTCGATAATGAACGCGATATTGCGTAGCTTGTCAGTGATCTTCCTCAGTAGCACAGAATTTCTCTACACCTTCATTCAGACACATAATTTTTTTATGTACAGTTCATCTCATTTTAATGAGATTACTAAAGCAAATAATCTTGCCGCCTTCTCAGATCATGTGCTCCTATGACCATGTGTCAGAAAAGGACGTCCTGTCTTCAAATAGTGCTGTGCTGTAGAGGGTTAAAATAACACTAAATAAATACAGATGTTGACCTTTATGTTGAGTGGTTTTGAAAATGGGGCAAATTAAAACTAATATCAGCAGTACAGTTTAACCAGGTACTTAAATTGTCTGTATGATTTACATAAATCTGCTTGCCCACTGTTCATGGCGGTAGTCATTCATCAAAAACTATTGAAAATCCTTTTTGTTAGTTTGAGTAAAGCTAAAATAAAATCTGAATATTGGACGATATCCTTATTTTAAAAAATATATAAATGTTTTCTTGCCAACTAACTGAAATGAAGTTTAAGTACTAAAATGGTGACCTATAGTATAATAAACACTGTAATAGTATATCAAATATAAGAAAAAACACTCAAGTGTTATATAATGATGCTAAATCAATATTTAATGTCTATTTATTTTTTCACACTGGGCATTAAATCATGTGAGGTGCGTATTTGCACCATTACCTAGTTTGCTTGTTTCCTTTAGTGAATAGACTCTTAAAACAAATCAGACAGCTGCTACACATCCGCAAATTTATTCTTAAGCCCTGTTCACATCAAGAACGGTAACTATAAAGATAACTATAAAGATAACAAAATTAGCATTCACACCAGTGAACTTTCCAATCGTTCCAAGTTATTCCATGCACATGCTGGTCTGCCGCTTTAAATTCTCAAGCTGTTATAGCAGGATGGATTCTGATTGGCTGTCTATTTGATTTTTTGATTTTTTTTGCATTCATCAGCTGGAAAAAATCATTTTGAAAGTGATTCCAATGATATCTTTTCTCTCTGTCTTTATCGCTATAATTGTTGTTGTTTAAATGTTGCCTTGCCAACTAACTGAAATTAATCAAGTTTAAGTACTAGAATGGTGACCTATTTTAGAAATAAAAAATGATTTTTCTATTTAATAAACTAATAAACTATTTTGAAATATTCTCATGTTTCTCCCACCTGCATTATCTTATCAGGATGTTAAAGCCACCCCAGGTTCATCTTAGTTTTTGAAGATAACATATGGAAAGGGAAAAAAATGGATTTGTCTAACATATTAAAGAGAAAAAAAATTAGATGCTGTCAACTCGATCTTAAGAACTATATCTTTATCGTTATCTTTATAGTTCTAGTCTTTGGTATAAATGGGCCTTTAGTGTCTTTTTAGAGGCCTGCTTTCATGTCTATCAAATGGTTTGACTTTCATAGCTACACCGGTCCTCTTTGCCATGTGTGGAATGTCAACTGGCTTAATTTACCACATTGTGCTGCCAAATGAGGAAACAATCACAGGTTAGGCCATGAGGTTAGAATAAAAGGTTATTTAAAACCAGATGACACAAAGGTCATTAACTTTGAATGGTTTAGGGAACGCAGAGGGCTATAATTAAATCATAGATTGTTGAAATTATTTCACGCAATAATAAATGAAAAAGTCTGAATGGCTGTTGAAGAGAAGACCGTTATGAATATTATAAAATGTGCAAGCATTCAAAGAGCTTAATATCCTGTGATCTTATTGGTCTGTTCCAGGTCTTAGAGCAGCATATGGATGGACGTTGGAAAGGACACATCCATGACAGTCAGAGAGGCACTGACCGTGTGGGATTCTTCCCTCCCTCCATCGTGGAGGTCATTAGTCGCAGATCAGGTAAAATTGAATAATTCAGTGTTCTATTTTTCAACTTGCACAAGCATTTACTACAAATATGGCCTATTTTTATTATTTTTATTAGTATTTTTTATTCTTAATTACATGATCAGCATAAAAATTTCGCAGATTGAAATTGAATACTAAAACTATATTTTAGGCTTAAAATAGAATTTGAATCCCAGATTTTAAATGCACTCTCTGAACTTTGTATCCTACAGTATGCATATCAAAATAATGCATACTAAAGTAGTGCAGTTCTCTTAAATTCTTGTAGACTTGTGAGCATCTAGTCCATTGATAAAGGCACACACAGACACACACTAATGGGATTAACAGGAACATATTGGGGGCAGGCGGATCAGCTTTAGAGCCCTGAGCCTCCATGAAAAGTAGGAGTCGGCCTTAGATTGCTAGGTCTTGAGCAGAAAATCTTTCCCTGAAATGAGCCTGGTATTTTATTTTATTTTTGTGTGTGTGAGAGGAAGCGCAGCGGCAGACTCAGCACTCTGTCATGTCACAGCATCAACATCCTGCTGCTCACACAAAATTAGCCTCCGTTCTAAACTTCTGCCTCGATACTGCTGAAGAGACATGATGGATGCAAAACAGCCAGATTAAGACCCAACCACTTACTCATTGTGCTGGGTTGTTTCTCCCACCTGCATTATCTTATCAGGATGTTAAAGCCACCCCAGGTTCATCTTAGTTTTTGAAGTTAATGTAAGGAAAGAAAAAAAGGGATTTGTCTTTCATGTTGAAATAAAAATTATAAAATAACATGGAGCAATATGAGAATGAGTAAATGATGATGTCATGTTCTTGTTTCACCTTTTTATTTTATTATTTGTTTAATAATTTAAATATTTACACTGCCATTCAAAAGTTTGGGCTTGGTGAGTTTTTTTCTTTTCTTTTTTTCCAAACAGCCTTATTCAGTGTGCATTTATTTGATCAAAAATACACTGAGAACAGTGATAGTGTCAAATATTATTAGGATTTAAAATAACCATTTTGTTTTATTATATTGTATAATGCAATTAATTTATGTTTTGTTTTGTTTGTTTCTTTATTTATTTCAACAGGGACTATGTGCAAAAAAAAAAAAAAACATTAATTAAAGATGCTTTGCACCAGATTTAACTCAAGCTAGTTTCCATCTGCAGTCCCCAAGCAGGTGAATTACAATACAAAATATACTGTACAATATAAAATGTAATTAGTCATTCAAATACAACTATTAATTCATTCATTCAACCATTCTCCATTACACCCATCAGTCAGTAAATCATACCAAAATTACTACAATAAAACTAAAACTAAAAATCATATTTACATATACCGTTATCTATGCTGACACGACTGGTTTTCCAATAGCACTTTCCTAGTATTGCGAGAAAAATCTTTCAGGTCTAAGGTAAGTTTCAGACTCTGTGGGAGTTTGTTCCATTCTTTGATGCCTTTAAATGAGAAGGCTGTCTGTGCAAAGGCCGAGCCACGTTTAGGCAGTCTGCAATCATTTCAACTTGTGGACCTGGAGCTCCTAGTCATCTGTTCAGAACAGAGCTGGACAAATGTTTTTAGGGGAGGAGGCGCAATATTATTTTAAATTTTAAAAACTAATCGCACATTGGCATACACAATTATATTATCAAAGTTTAACATGCTGTATTTTCCAAGAATCAGACAGTGATGATATCTCAGTGGCTTTTTGTCTAATACTTTAACAGCTTGATTAAATAAAGATTTTAAAGGTTTTATTGCTGTTTCACTCGTCTGTGACCAACAAGTAATACAGTAATTAATATGAGGAATTATCATTGCCTCCAAGTAAATTTTTGCAGCATCATGAGTCAATGTATTCCTAATATGTCTAAAAACAGACAAACTGTATTTTAGTGTGTTGCAAATTTTCTTAACATGTTTTTTGAAAGTGAAGGTTGAATCCAAAACAAGGCCTAGATATTTAAATTCCTTCACTACTTTTATTTGACTCTAATTTACATAAATGCATGGAAAGGAGGACTTCAGTCGTTGAGTTTTGGTAAAATACATTGCTACTGTTTTATTTACATTCAGTGTGAGCGAGGCAGAGAAAAGCCAATTTAAGATGTTTTTCCCATAACATTGGTTAGTTTATTAGCTACACTGGTCGCATCGCTTCCATGCACGTAAACTACAGTATCATCCGCGTACATCTGCATGTCCACCTCACCGCGCACTGAAGGAAGATCATTTATGTAAAGCGCGAACAGCAATCCGAAAACACGGCGCCCACGACCCCACCCTTTTCCAGCTTTGCCTTCACCACCTCAGTAAAGTAACAACATGCAGTTTCGGTGGAATGGTGATTTCTATATCCAAATTGCATGGGATGTAGCATATTATTTTTGTTTAATTGTTCTTTTAGTTTCTCTGCAATTACTTTCTCTGCCATCTTTGAGACGACAGGAAGTATGCTAATCGGCCTGTAATTGCAGACCTCATATTTGTCCCCCGATTTGAATACTGGAGTGATTACTGCAGTTTTAAAAGCAGTGGGAAAAAAGCTTTCTTCTATTGATTTATTTATCAGGTATGTGATAGGAGTTACAAAATTTCTTTGTTTTTTAAGAAGAGCATTGTCCATTCCCCAAATATCTTTACTTTTAGAATTTGTCAATGATTGCATACATTTTTTTATTTCAAATTCGTTTGCCAATTTAAAATTTAGCATGTTTTGTTGATATGAAATACAATCAGACTTCGTACATAAATCAATACAATCAGATGCTCGTACATAAATATTTGAGTCTCTATTTTGAATTCCCAGTTCTTTGACTGATTCTATGAAGTAATTATTAAAATGATTCGCCACTATTTGAGCATCAGTTTCCAGATTTCCATTAATATTAATTTCTAATTTATGATCTTTACAACTCTTCCGACCAGTTACTTTATCAATGGTTTGCCACAGTCTTTTAGTGTTTCCTTTTGCTTGTTCAATTAAATTCATAAAAAAATGTGCTTTAGTTCTTCGTAACAGTGTGGTAACTTTGTTTCTGAGCTCTTTGTACAAAAGCGAATCTGTCAAAAGGCCCATTTTCAAGGATTTTTTAAGTGCTGAATCTCTTAGTTTCATTAAATTCCACACTGTCTCATTCATCCAGGGAAGAGGTGTTTTACCTTTGATCTTCCTAGATGATTCTTTGGAATATTTTGATAGGAGATCACTAAAGGTTATCATAAAGTCATTACTTGCTAATTGGCAATTTTTGCCACTAGTTATCTGATTTCATTGAATTTGTTCTATTTCATTATAAAACAATTCCAAGTCTCTTTTTGAGATATATGAAGCCCCTGAATTGATACCAATTCTATTAGAAGTTTTATATCTCGCTTTTGATAACCTCTATCAAAGTAAGGTTGTGGTCAGATAGACCAGTTATCAGGTTATAGGATTTTGCAATTCGTTCTTCTCTATTTGTGAATATAAGATCAATCAATGTTTGAGATGATTTTGTTATACGAGTTGCATTCTTTATCATTTGAGCCATGTGACACTTAATTGTTATTTGTTTTAATTTTTTTCTGCAGCTTTTATCTAGCCAATTGATATTAAAATCTCCTAGCAAAATAATTTCCTTATCGTTACATTTTTTTAAGTATCTCAGTGAGATGGGTAAAGAAAATATCCTTTGCTGTTGGAGGTCTATACAACACAATAACCACAAATGACATTTCCGGGGAGAGTCTGATGGTTAAACCCACACATTCCAAAGAATCATTGAGGTTTTCAGTTAATTTACAGTGAAACCTCTCTTTCACATATATCATTACTCCACCTATACCCTTGTTCATAAAAGACACTCTGTGGAGTTGATGGTTTTAACCAAGTCTCTGACAGACACAAAAAAATCCAAATTGGAGTCTGTCAGCAAATGCTCCAGTTGCTCAGTCTTTGACACGACTTTTGACACGACACTCCTTGTTATGCCAAAGTTTAATTTTCAGCAGCCATTACTCCAATCTTCGGAGTAACACGATCCTTTAAAACATTCTAATATGTTTATTTGGTGCTAAAAAAACAAAAAACAAAAAGCATTTCTAATTATGTTGAAAATATTTGTGCTGCTTAATATTTTGTCGAAATTTTTCTAGATTCTCCAATTAACAGAAAGCTCTAAAGAATAGCATTTATTTGAAATGGATCTCCTTTGCAACATCATAAATGGCTTTTACTGTCCTTTTTGATCAATTTAATGCTTCCTTGCTACATACAAGAAAAAAAAAATGTACTGACCCCAAACTTTCATAAACGTCCATTAGTTTATATCATTTAGAGCATGTCCCTAATGGAAACATCTTTCTCAAGGATGATGTTTCATTTATGTCCATGGTGCCTCATTTGTGTTTCCATATTGTGTCTATAGGGGGCATTCTCTCCCGGCAGGCCTCACTACCCATCAAGAGACATCACATTCTGTCCAGAGCCCTGTCCTCACACACTTCTCATCACACCTCTCACACTGACGACTCCTATACCTTATACTCATCCACCCGTCATGTACTGACTCCCCACAATGGGCTGGATCAGCACCCAGGTAGTATGAGAACTACACTCTTTAGGGTGAATTCAAAGCACGTACATCTACAAACTTACAATCTCATTTCAAGAGCCCATCCAAGTATCTGTGGAAGCAAAAAACTCCTCTATCCCTCACCGAGTGAGCAACATAAACTACTTTAATCCATCGTAGCTACATTTAGAGTTTTCCCAAGTCCAAGGTCATGTAATTCTTGGTGAAAAGTTTTTGATATGCATTAGCCATAAAGGACATGATACTCAAAGTACATTTCTGTTTTTTCACTTTGGGAGAGAACGTTTGAAATGCCTTAGCAACAGTTAACTACAGTTTACCCAGGCTGCTGAGAGCACATTCTTTGGTTTTTCTCCATATAGTGGACTTCAGTGGCAGCGGGTTGAAGGTCCAAAGTGCAGTTTAAGTGCAGCTTCAAAGGGCTCTACACTATCCCAGCAGAGGAATAAGGGTCTTATCTAGTCATTTTCTAAAAAACAACAAAAAAACCCAAGTCTCGTGTATTACATTGTCACGTTAGAAAGGTCACGTGTGAGGTTGACTGACGTACCGATCCAGTGTTTACAAAGCAAATGTGCTAATAAAGTCAAACACTGTTTCCAAAAAAGGCATACATACCAACAATGTTAGAGGATTTTGAAGTTGGAGTAGAAAATGACAGTTTTTTGCCCTACTTTACCTTTTTGAACCGAAGTACACAGATGAAGAACTCTAACCATGCGTGACCTTTCAAACGTGATTACATAATGCCTGAAGTCATGGACACGCATCGCAGAGCTACTCCAAAATGAGCATTTGAGGTTAAAATGTATAACTTTTTAAGAAAAAAAAAAAAGTTTTTAGAAAATCACAGATTGTTTCACTAGGTAAGACAATATGAAAGGCTAAACCTAGGAAATTAACCTACTACAGTACGTAATTGCCACTGACCGTTGTTAGTTTGAAGAGGTTTACCAGCTGGAGCAAACACTTCTGGTTTGCGAACTTTTTGTTTTGATTTTGTAAGAAATGACACCACACCAGTTCTATCTTCGATTTCGCATTAAGTATATCTGGACTCCTAGAGTTTCCCCCCCATGGCCCTTTAAAGTGTTTGTGTTTGCTAGGTGCGATTCCCGACAGTCCCAGTGCTCTGTGTAAGCCAGCTAGTTCCAAAGATCCAGACGATATTTGGGTCCTCAGGACCTCTCTTAATGGTAAGAGTTGTCCGTTTCCCCAGGCCCCTGTTTTCTCATCCCCACGGCTGTCCCAAAGCCTGCACACCAGTGACTTTTGTCTCAATTCGAGTTTTTTTCCAGCTGTTTCACAGGGCTCCTGTTCACTTACGCTATATTTGTTCTCAGTTTGTCAGCCTACCATCAGCTTGCCATTCACATTGTTTAATTCGCACTAGGCCTCCTCAGTGTTCCCTTGTGCTCCTTCACATTCCCCTTGTCTAGTTCAGAGATCATAGCTGTTAAATTCTTTACCTCATTTGTTGCCCAGTGTGTAGTAAAACAGTCGTTTTTAACAGGCAGTGTTTCACCAACTGTTTTCATTTTTCTTTCTCCTGTCTTTGTTTATTCCTCTTTCTTTCAGCAGGTGACAGGAACAGTGTGGGCAGTGCAGGCAGCATGGGCAGCAGTCGCAGTGCTGGCAGTGGACAGAGCACTGAGGGAAACTTTCCACACAATGGACCCAGTCAGTCACCTTCTGCTGTTCAGGACACCACCAAGGTGGGCTTCAGTCTCACACATCCAGTGTTAAGCTGAACCAGAAAAAGAAAAAATCAACTAAAGATTTTATGATTCATCTGAATGTCTATTGATTTTCATTAGGGACCTGAAGCTGTGAGAAAACTGTGCTGAGAAATATGCAGCACTGATTAATTCACAATATAGTGACCCCATCCTAGAACAGTACAGAGATTTCATAGTTCATATTGGCACCAAGGAGAAAGAATAATTACTGTTATATATAGACACTCACAGAAGCCACGCATCATTATTTTTGCCTTATTTTCTCCTAATCTTATTTTTCTGGTCATCTTGACAAAAGATGACCAGAAGTTTACTTGAAAAAGCAAGTCAGAAAATTGTTATTGTCCTGGTATTATTAGCCTAAATATTTGTAATATATGACGACATATAGAATAAACAAATAATTGAAAAAAAATTCTACATAAATAAGGTCATCAGTATTTTTGACATTTTCAAGATCCAGTAAAAACTATTTAAATATTTTATATTATTATTATAAAATTCATTTCCTGTGATGGCAAAACATAATTTTCAGCAGCATTTTCCAGTCTTCAGTGTCAGATGATCCTTCAGAAATCATGCTAATATGTTGAAATGGTGCTCAAAAAAGATTTCAAGGTAGAAAACTTTTGCTTGACTTTTTTTTCTTTTTTTTTAACTGTGATATATTTTTAAGGAGTCTTTAATTAATAGATACTTCAAAAGTACATAATTTTAAATACAAATCTTTTGTAAAATGTATAAACATCTTAAATGTCACCTTTTATCAATATAATGCATCCTTGCTGAATAAAAGTTTTCACTTTTTAAGAAAAAAAAAAAGGGGGAAAAAAATAAACTTTCTGACCCCCAGATGTGGCCAAAAGGTCCAGTGCATAGAAAATAATTTTGCTCAGCAGGAACAGTAATTAGAGCTCATATAGCCATCACATTGTCATTGCCTAATTACATAACGCAATAGACTATGCTTTTTATATGCAGCTGAGCTACGGTTACTCATACTGCAGCATTTATTTAAACTATCATAGAGAACCTAATGCTGATCTCATACTGTGAGAGTTACTCCCAATATTCTCAATGATGGAGTCTGTAAACCTCTGTGACAGGGACTCTTACATGTGAAATTAAAGAGAGATTATGTTCTTGCTGATAATTATAATTAATATTCATATGTAGTAATTAGATTCTCTGTGTGAAGTCTTTCACACGCAGTAATCGTGTCTCTAAGCTATTTCTGCCAGACAACTGTTGAGTTTAATGTGACAGTGCTTTTGTTTTCTCACATGCAGCTGCTTCCCTCTGCTGGAGAACTGGTGGAACAGTGCAGTCAGGCCCCTGACCCCACAAAACAGACGGACCCTCATTCAGGTCAGAACCTCTGCTGTTATGTGTGAATTACATTTATTTTAATATTAGATTAGATTAGATTCAACTTTATTGTCACTGCACATGTAAGGTACAAGGCAACGAAATGCAGTTAGCATCTAACCAGAAGTGCAATAAGCAGTAAGTACAGAATATACATGGTCTATACTATGTACAATAACTATACAGATAAGTATTATGGACTTAATTTACAGATTTTAAATACTATAAGCATGATATACAGGTAGGTGTACTATGAACATACTATACAGATGGATTATGTAAAAGTGTATGTACACTATAGGCATAACTATGAACATATGAACATAATTTACACTAGTGCAATGGACAGTACAGTGCATAGAAAATATTTCAGTGCAAATGGATTACTCAGTGTTTCTGGATGAACAGACAGTAGTGCAAGTAATAACAAGTTTACTGTTTTTTGCTTGTTGTAAATAAATAAATAAATCAGTCAGATGCAGTGGTGATGTGGGGGAGGAGTCTGTGTGTGTGGTGTGGGGTGGTGTCAGAGGGCAGAGTTCAGCAAGGAGATAGCTGTAGGGAAAAAGCTGTTCCTGAATCTTGTGGTCCTTGTCCGGAGGCTCCTGAAGCGCCTCCCGGAGGGCAGGAAGTTAAACAGTCTATGGTCAGGGTGAGAGGAGTCCTTAAGAATGCTGCGAGCTCGACGTAGACAGCGTTTCCGCTGGATATCCACAATAGCAGGAAGTGGTGACCCTGTGATGCGCTGGGCAGTTTTCACTACCCTCTGCAGTGCTTTGCGGTCAGCCACTGAGCAGTTCCCATACCAGACTGTGATGCAACTGGTCAGGATGCTCTCGATCGCACACCGGTAGAAGTTCACCAGGATGGCTGAAGACAGCTGGTTCTTCTTCAGTGTCCTGAGGAAGAAGAGGCGCAGGTGAGCCTTCTTGACCAGGCTGGAGGTGTGTGTAGTCCAGGACAGTTCCTCCGAGATGGTGGTTCCCAGGAACTTGAAGCTGGAGACACGTTCAACAACTATACCGTTAATGTGGATGGGGTCATGCGTGCCTCCTTTTTTCTTCCTGAAGTCCACAATGAGCTCCTTTGTCTTAGTGGTGTTAAGGAGCAGGTTATTTTTAGCGCACCATGTGGCCAGGTGCTGTACCTCTTCCCTGTAGGCAGTCTCATCGTTGTCTGTGATGAGGCCAATCACCGTGGTGTCGTCTGCAAACTTAATGATGGAGTTGGATCCATGCACAGGCTTGTAGTCGTGGGTGTAGAGGGAGTAAAGGAATGGGCTCAGCACACAGCCCTGCGGTACGCCGGTGTTGAGTGTGATGGTGGTGGAGTGGTTGTGGCCTGACATGCTGAGGTCTGTTGGTCAGAAAGTCCATAATCCAGTTGCAGAGGGAGGTGTTAATGTCCAGGTCTCCAAGTTTTGTGGTCAGCTTGGAGGGAATGACGGTGTTAAATGCTGAACTGAAGTCAACAAACAACATCCGTACATATGTGTTAATATCTAAATGAATTAAAATGTATTATTGTTTAATTTATCTCAACATTTAAAATATTTAATAATATCCACCAATATACATCAGTAGATGGTACTTGGCTTAATAGCATATATTAAACATCTTAAGTGTGCCTCAAGTACCCAAATACATTTACAAGTCTCTGTATATTAAAATGTAAAAGCAGTCATTGAAAAGTTCAATACTCTCAAATTAAAAAGCCTCATGCACTGTCCTTCAGATAACTCATATAATTTTTTTATATCCTTGAGCATGTCCACTTGTTGGGTCTTTTCCATGAATAGGACATTCAGAGAACCATTCAATACAAATATCACCTCAGACATGTTCATTTTACATATTCATTAGTTTTATTCATTTAAAAAAAACAGCCATGTATTTCATAAATCTACAACAGTTTAAAGTAGGAAAGAGGTTCCTTCCCAAGACCGCTTTAAAAATATGAGCTCATTTTTTACTTAAAGACCGATACTGTACAGTGTCATATTTCACTAGAAGGGAAGGACGCAATGACGGAAGCAAAGTTGTATGTAAGTCAGAAATACCAAGGAAAGAAGACAATTTGAGAAGGAGAGAAGATTATCAGTGAAACGGACACAAGAGAGTGTTTTTACAGTGTCTTTGACTCGAAGAGGATCTAAAAAATAAGCATGAGATCAACAAACTCTTCTAAAATCAGCTTATTTTCTGGAGGTGAGTTAAATGGGGGTATATTTACGTGTGTGTTATTGCCACTGCAGACATTAAAAAAATCTTAATTTCTGGTTATCATTATATAGATTTTTATTAGTTAATAACTGTAAATGTTTGTTTCTTTCCAAGCACGTCCTTGGAGTGCTGTTTGTTATCAAGGAAGAAATGTATATGCATGTCTCTCAAATGAACACATGAACACAATCACTCATCAAAACAGCCTTAGGTCTTAAATCCTCTTTTCTACGTGTCAGTGACGGTGCTTTTCTGGTATGATCTATTATTAATGAAGATGAAAAACAGTGCCTCAGGTAACAGGAGAACATTTTTTTTCTTCTGAAACATTACTCCATCAGCACACTAAAGTATAAACATGCAGGTACACGAACATATATGAAAGACTGCACTGATTCCATAGTCCACAGCCTAAGGCAATAGCAGAGTCCTTGACCGGCAGAAATGTGTGTGTGCTTTAGGTGCTCTTGGACGGAGGATTCCACTGAGCAGCTCCAGACCTGGAGAACATCATGTCATACACCAACAGCAACTTCTGGATGGCAAGGCAAGACCAAGACAGAACTGCATATTACCATATTACTCATGCTGTTGATGCAATATATATTCTTTTTTACAATGTAGCATATACCGTGTACATTGTCAGCCACATGCAAAATTGTTTATGCAGTGTGCCTTAACATGACAGACCCATTGGGCTTTTGTGTGTAATGCCTTTCTTTGTGTTGTAGGATGCTGAGGCCATTTACCAGTGGCTCTGTGAATTTCAGCTTGAGCAGTACACATCTAATTTCCTCACAGCTGGTTATGATGTGCCCACAATCAGCAGAATGACCCCTGAGGTGAGCCCTCTTTTTGTGTATCAGCATTTAAGTACACAGGCTTTTGTTGGCAATCCTGCACAACTCATTGGTATTCATTACTGCACTCAATAGAAATTCAAAGCTGAACATACGGTCTATTAATGTTATAAGTATATCAATCTGTTTTTATGTTTTAGGATCTCACCGCTATTGGCGTCACAAAGCCTGGCCACCGCAAGAAGATCTCCATGGAGATCGGCAACATGAATATCTCAGAGTGGTTGCCAGATTACATTCCAGTAATTCAGTGCAATTTATGAACGGTTTTCAACATTTACACAAACATACAGTGCTGTACAGCTTCAGGAGTGAATGAACCAATGATTGCTAGATTCATATCACAAACATTGACTTTTTATTCTTAACCAAGAGAGGCTGAGGCACTGAAGATGAAATTTGTCTGTTTGTTTCAGTCTGATATTGGGAAATGGCTAAGTGCGATTGGGCTGCCACAATACCAGAAAAAGCTAGCAGAGAATGGATATGACTCCATCAGCATAGTGCAGGATATCACATGGGAGGATCTACAGGAAATTGGCATCACTAAGCTGGGTAAGTGAATGGATAGATACACTTTTCTTAAGAAATGTCTTATTATTATCAATGTTCAGAAGAACTGTGCTGCTTAATATTTATTTGACATAAAAAATCTTTTGTGACATAATAAATGTCTTGACTGTTACTTTTAAACAAATTAATGTAAGCTTGCTGCTTTGATTTCTTAAAAAAAAACACTACTGACCGAACATTTGTTGTAGATAGATAGTTTGCACAAATGCATTTAAATGGTACTGTGGATTCAAGCCTAGGTCCTAAATTTTCATTAATGCCCATGTACACGAGATTCCAAAACCGCATTTCTGTTTCCAAAGTATTTGGATTTCCTAAATAACATATTGTTAATCTACAGGCCATCAGAAGAAGCTAATGCTTGCTGTTAAGAAGCTCAGTGACCTCCAGAAGGCTCGCAAGAACCAGGCCGAGGGGCTGGCATTGTTAGAGCGCAGGAGAGCTCCTCCCGCCCTCGAGCTGGTGGCCATCGAGCATCACAACAGCTCTGAATGCCCCTCGTCACCTATATCACCAAAGATGCTCACCTTCCAGGACAGCGAGCTGAGCGTTGAGCTACAGAACGCCATGGCTCGTAGCGGACACGGTGGAGGCCAAGATGGTTTCGGAAACATGGGTGGAACATCCATGCGTCTTAGTCAAGAAAGCATTGCTACATGGTCAGGAGGGTCAGGACGGTCGCAAGAACGTCCAATGGCAGCGGTAACCCCTAAGAGCCGCACACAAGAGAGCCTAGGCAGCATGGACAACAATCCCAGCAAGGAATCTCAGGATAGAAGTCAAATATCACCTGTAAAAATGGTGCTACAGCATCATCACCCCTCATCTGGCAGTCCAGTAAGGACGCCACCCATAGCTACTAGTAAAATAGCATGTTTCGTATATCCACCCATCCTCACCAAACCTAGACCGGTGGTTTCTCCCTCTCAGCCCCATCATGGATCACCACATCAGAGGGGCTTCAACTACCTGGAGCATCAAAACTGCAATGCCAACATAGGAAGCCCAAGTCCAGTCAGAGCCCCACAGCCAAACGGGGACCCATCTTGGTCCAAAAAGCGCACTCAGAGTCTTTCACGCTACGCCATGTCAGATGGAGAGAATGAAGATGATGACATCTCGGCCCCTACGACAACAACCGCTAATGTGGCATCTTATGCCACACTCACTCGCAAGCCTGGCCGCAGCCAACCATCTTACAGTTCCAGTGAGCGCCAAGTGGGCCGCAGTCATTCCTTCGCCATACGTGCCAAGAGGAAAGGTCCTCCTCCTCCCCCTCCAAAACGACTAAGCTCTGCCCCAAGTGGGGTTGACATGGAGAGCGCAGGAAGTGTCCGAAGCATTGCAGCCAGGCTGGAGAACAATACAGGTAGCCCCAACAAGACATGTAACAGCCCTGTTTTTAAAGCCATGTCCCCAGCCATCTCGCCAAAAAATGTGGAAAACCATAGGTGGACCGCTAGTGAATCTTCAACGTATGAAACAAAGCATGGTGGAGAAAATCCTGCTGGTGTAAACATCTGCCCTCCGTGGAGCAAACAAAGTTCAACATCCTCACAGGAGAGCATACCTTTCGCAGAAGAGGGCAAAGTTACCATCAAACAAAGGACCAAAATAGCATCTGCTAAGATAGAGTCTGAAGCCGCTGTTGAAATTCTGAAGCCGGTGCAATCTATCAATTCATCCCTAGAGGTGCCGGAGATTAACTTGAAGGAATCAGACACAGTCAAAAGGAGACCCAAGCCAAAAGAACTGCAGATGAAAGGTCAGGGCAGCAGCACACAAATAGGAAATGAGAGGGCTGCTGAGACCGAGATGGTCTCGCAATGCATGCAGAATGGTGGCCTGACAAAAAATCCCTATAAATCTGGCCTTTCTCCGAAACCAGGATCTCCACATAAACCTCCCACCCCTTCTAAGCCCACACGTCATTCTTCTGCAGCAAACTCAGGTATTTGCAATTTGTTAAGGCTATTATTTAAAATAGGAAAAAGCTCTATGTATATATTTTTTTTTATAAGACTGAAGTAATGATGCTGAAAATATGAAATATATTTTAAATTAATAATTTATATAAAAATAATTTTCTGTTCTAATCATATAAAACACATTTATACACACAGAAAAGTCTTATAGGGTTAATCTACTTGATGCTTCATTTGGAATTGTTCCATTTATGTTAAAATCAATGTGTGAGCCCAATTTACTTTTGCAATGTTATGTATTCCTGATTCAAAAAGATATAGGGCAGAACTTCATTGGATCCTGTGTTATTTTAGTGTTTTTAATGTTCATCATAGTATTTATTGATATTTAGTGTGTTTTAATTTTTAGTTAACATTTGATTTAATTCTGTTATGTTCTTTTGTTTTTATGTATTTCTATTAAGCTTCTTTATAAGTTCACCTTAAATTTGAGTCATATTAGTACTTTAGCTTAAACATATTGCAGTTGTTTGCAAGGCAACATTTGTATTTTTTTCAACCAAAAAAAAAAAGAAGTAAATAATAGTTTTAGTTTATTAATGATAAATGCACTAATTGGTGCTCTTGAATTCGAAAACTAGCCCTGGGGTCCTCACACAATTGCCCATGGTTCTATTTAATAACTTATGCTCTTACTAAATTCCTGTTCTTCCTCCGCCTTTTGGCTGTGGTCAATTTTCTTCAGGAGTGACGGTCAGTGTCATACAGAGCGTGGCCTTTGCCGTCTCACCTCCTTGTAGTCCACTGGCTCACTGTTCACCAAACAAAGCAGCTCAAGGTCAGTCTGTACTGGCAGGAAAGCCACAGGCTGTGACGGAAGGCCAGAACGTGCTGGTCCACAAACGACTTGAGCAAACCAGCACATCTCTCGAGGCAGCACTTAAAGTTGTGGAGAAGAAGTTGGCTCAGGAAGATCCAGCAGACAGGTAACACCAACCACTTATGTTTGCATGTTTGTAACTGTCCTTTTTTTCATATAATAGGTCAGCAAATGTATTAAACAGCTTGAATCCACTTTTTCCATGCGGCCAAGAAATTCTGTATGCTGTATTTCAATGAGACAGGTTTGCAGATGGTCCTATAATGACTGAATGGCCGCTTGTCACAACAAGCCCACTGGGAAATCTAGCAATAAGTGATCTCCCTAAAACTAGTCTGTGTTTTTCCTTTGACTCTTTGATCGTTTTGGCTGCGATGAAGACAGATTGTTGATGTCCTTATCTCACGGATGAAGACAGATGGTGTCTACAATTTGGACTTTCATTTGACTTCCCTCCTATTTTGTCACAACAAATCCACTCTCAGCAGTGTAGCTGGTCAATCTGTCTGTGCTGAACCACATTTTGCATTTTGAACAGATTTAGCTCATAGCGGAGCATATGCTAATCCAAGATAAACGCCCTGTCATAGTGTTTTAGATGTATAGATGTTGTGAATCTAATCCTGACGGTCCTGACTGGTACTGATGCTGCATATAATGTGTTGAACACTATATACTGGGTTCCTTTTTTAAGAAAAGAAAAATGAAAGTGAAACACTTAAAATAGTAGTATGCTACTGTACCATTATAATATGACCTCAGCATTTAATTATACAATAATTTAATAGCATGATTTATGAATTTGGTAATTTACCTGCTCCCTTCAGCAAGTAGGAAGTATACAGAAATTGAGTTTATCAACACTAAATTCTAAATTAAATAGATTTTACTTTTCACCGTTATACTGGAAAAATGAATCGTCTGCATTAATGTGCAATTTTTTGACAGCACTAATTAATATATACAATAAACAGTATTATTGTCAAATATTATTACAATTCAAAATAAAAAAAATATGCCCATGATGGCAAAGGTGAATTTTCCAGTGTCACACACACAAAAAATATTACTTAAAGTTGTAAATGAAACAAAGATTATTGGAGTAAATTTTACAAGAAACTTTTCTGTTTTTCTACTTACAAAAAATAAATAAAAATAATCATATTTAATTCAATGTGTTTCTTGCCATTTTTTGTACTGGTAAAATTTACTAGCAATTTGTAAAACAAAAACAAAAAAAAACTAAACCAGATTTATTTTCAGCACACAGTACTTCAGAAAACATTCTGATATGCTGATTTGGTGCTTAAGATGTTTGTTCATTTATTTATTTTTTCAAACCTGTTGTGCCACTTAATATTTTTGTGGGAATGGTTTCTTTGAAATGGATGTCTTTTGTAGCATTATAATAAAATAAATATCTTTTTGGTTACTTTTTATCAGTTTTATGTACCCTTGCTAAATAAAATAATATATATTTTTTTAATTTGCAGAATCCAAACTATTAAATGTGCACAATAATTAAATATGCATATTAATATATTATTATTAGTGGTGGGCCGTTATCGGCGTTAACGTGCTGGGTTAACGTGAGACTCTTATCGGGCGATAAAAAAAATATCGCTGTTAATCTATTCTCAAAGTTGGGTTGGGAGCTGGGTCTATACTAAGCAAGCTATGATGACTTTCACCTTGATATTTTATATAACCGACTGGCTGAGGCCAGCCTAAAAAGATGCTCAGGACAGTTGACGGGCCACTGCTGCGCATCGTCACGAAAGCTTATCTTTTTCACGTGTTTTTAAGCCTTACCGCTTGTTGATTTAAACATTAAAGCATCCAAAAACAAGACGCGGAAAAGCTGAACAGAGTAGCTGGGTTACTTGGTTACTCGCGTGCTGTGTTCGGTGCGCACGAGAGAGAGAGCCACATATCACGGACAGCGACACTGAACCGAGCTCTCTTCTGCAAAGTTCTCCTCGAAGTCCCTCCTGCACCTGAACGAACAAATACAAATCGCAGTTTGAACAAACAAAAAGATGTGAAAGAGCCCAATTCAGTACTCGCGGTGTTCTGGTGTTCATAGCTCACGCAGAGAAAGGCGTCTCAAAACGCTTGAACACCGAATTTGCTTATTTTTGCTCTTGTGCCGACAAATACATATAAAATATGTCCAAATATCCACCTTGGAAATTATGCTAGACAAAACTGTCTGTTATTTCTTAAGTGAAAGTAAACAGTTGAGAAAAAAATATTGGATGCGTTCATCGTCTCTTAAAGTGACCGCGCCTAATTTAGCTACTGGCTGCTGTAATGTTAAAATGAATATCAATCACTGCTATTGACTGAATTACTTCAGTCTAAATTATTCAGACACCAGATATAATTTCTGATATATATAGCAAAACTGTAATAATATGAGAGATGTTGCAGGTGTCTGAATAAATGTAGGTTTGATTGTATATTTCATTTTTACATCGAAGACTATTCAGTGCTATTTTACATTTAATTATTTGGTTTCTGTACCTTGACACCTACAAACTTGAAAAAAACTTAAACATTGTGTAAATAGCACAAATAAATAAAAATAAACGAACATACAAATTAAACAATTTCAAACAGGGCCCACTGTCCCCGCTGACCCCAGCTACGGCCCTGCTCACGCCTGTTTCACACATACTCCATCTGCAGTGCGTATGCAGTCCGTGTGCGTTACGTATGTGGTGCAGCACGGACTCGATGTGCTTTCGCACAGGACGCGTTTGCAGTCCGTTACTCGATACGTAAACGATCACTGCACTGCTGCAGACGCAACGCTCCTGGAACGCAACTGGAATCCGTTAACATGGGTGCGTAAAAAAATATGCAATGCATACGCACTGCAGACGGAGTATGTGTGAAACAGGCGTTAAGGTTGTTTGCACCTTGTGCAATGTGGAATTAGTTTACAGCTTTTTCAAGCACTTTGTGATGCATTTTGGAAACAGGAGATGAGCCCCTTTTCTAATGCACCACCTAGCTTGATAAACCCCTTCTCAAAGACTTACTGTTTGTCAATTTTATTTGGGTAACACACATACTCTGAATGCCTTCGGCAGAATTCGAATGAGCCATTTTAATCTAGATTAATTTCAAGATCAGAGTGAGATTAATCTAGATTAAAAAAATTAATCTATGCCCACCACTAATTATTATTATTTTTGCTATATACTGTACAAGTCTAATGTTATCTCCGGTTCATCTATCACACTGAAAGTTGAGATAAAGTGCATTACATTGAAGGAAACAATGCATCTCCATCAGTTGCTCATGGTCCTGAAAATCGCAAACTCATTGAGTTAGTATAAACACTCATTAAGTCATAAACTCACAATACTCCCATATTAACCTCATTCTTTCTCTTCTTTTCCTTAGGGGCATTAACACAGTGAAGTCAGCTGGGAACATTCTTGATGATATAGGGAACATGTTCGATGATCTTGCTGACCAGCTGGAAGCCATGTTGGACTGACCTTCTGTAATTCCTACAGGTAGAACAAGCGAAACTCTGGATATTTTAGACAAGCAGTATCTAACTTCTCACACTTTGTTTATGCACTTCAGTGATCCTGCTTACAAGCATTGGTTTTACAGTTGAATTAAATGAGCTAAGCGTCTGTTGGCTGGATCGTGCCTCAAATTTCCAAAATATCCACTTGAGAACTTCAACATATCTTTTACCAAACTATTCCTTTCTGCATCTTCATCGTCGTATCTGCAGTGAAGATTGCTGAATGTAAGCACTTACTGTTCTACAGATCTACTGTATTAAAGCTCTTTCAACAGAGACTTTAATTTCCTGTTGTGCTCACAGTTGGCCTCTAGCAAATGGATATACGGTGTAAAATCAAAGTGAGATACAACCTGAACTCGGTTTCAAGTGCAAGAGATTCACTCTTTAGTTTTGTTTTCTGTAGACTTAAAAATCCTGTTCAAAAGCAATAATACAGCTGATCAAAAACATAATCAAGAAAACGCTTGATTTATTAAGGAGCCAAACCTCATGGACCATGTTTGACTGTACTGTAACTATATATATATATATATATATATATATATATATATATATATATATATATAGGTCCAGGCCAACAGATTCAGTGTTGTACAGTATATTTTTAGTTTCACTGTACATTGTATGTTTCAGTCTTTGCATAAGAATTCAACTAGAGCTCAGCATATTTAAAAATTATGTATTTTGACAACCATTGAGTTTGGGGAAAGAGAAACTGTATATGGGTTACATCTATTATATATTTTTGTACCAAAATGATAATTTATTGGGTTTGTCAGGTTAAAAGGGAAAGTCCCTCTTGGTGAATTCTGAAATTGAGAAGCAAAAATAGAAAATGTTGCAAAGCACTACATTTTTAGGCTTGGCTGACCAAAAGGGAACCTTTATTTGAATAAAATAGGGCCCATGTTGTTAATAAAACCACACAAAAACATCACCAGAATATACAGGATAAGAAGTGTTCTAATGGAGCATTTATTTCTGTGACTCTTGTGCACTTTCACCATCTTTATGTAGAGTATGCATTATGTATCTTTTATTGTACAGATTTATTTTTGCATGTATTGTACACTGGCAGGACAGCCAGTACTTGACTGAAAGAGACCTTTCTCTAACTGTTTGATGTGAACAACATTGTTTAAAAGAACTGTATATGTAAAAACTGTGAGAAGACCATCCTGTTCTTGCATGCTTTCTTTTTGTAAGCAACAATCTGGAATTACAGGTTTTGTGTTACGTGGCATAATGATATTTTAATGGACAACAGCACTGTTGGTGCTACAGTATCATTTAAATGAGCACTTTGTACTTTATTTCCCCAAGTTCATTCCTTACTGCAGTGCTTTGTGTGGCATTGTGCTAAGTTGCTTTGCCTGAGTGGGGCCACCAGTACCATACAATAATTAAAATAGGCCTCTAATTCAATTATTTGAACTACTTGAAGTATTGTTTAATAAAAACTTCACAAGATCAATTCTCAAACTACTCATGTCAAAGTGGCTTTAACATTTGTTTTATTATATAGTATCAGATCACTGTGGCTGTCGTTTGAACTCATGGGATAGAAACGATTTTTGGTCTAATTGTAAAGACAAACAGCAGAAACAGTGGGAATAAACAAACAGCAGAAACAGTGGGAATAAAAATGAAAATGAGCGGATTTAAATCAGAAGCACCCGGGAGGGAGAGAAGTGCAGAAAAAGAAGAAAGCGTTCAGCCATTGAGCCAGCTGTCCTGACATTTGGTGTAGTCACAGATCTCCTCTGGGTTGAACCACAGGTTGATCTCGGCGTTGGCACTTTCGACAGAATCACTGCCGTGAATGATGTTCCTGAAGTGAAAGCAATTTAATATTAGAAAAAAAACTATTGCAAATAAATATGTACCAGACAAAGATAGTTTGGGGTTGGTAAGGATTTTTTTATGTTTTTGAAAGAAGTCTTTTAATGCTCACCAAGGCTTGCTTGCTTCATTTATTATATAAAAAAATAAACGGTAAATATGTAATATTGTGTTTAATATATTAAATGTAACATTCAGACAATTATTTTGCATTCTCTACACAAGAAAGAAATGTATTAATTTTTCAGGCTCTTCTTTATAAAGCATATGCTGTTTAAAACGCAGTCATCAAAATGTTATTTTAGAATACAATGCAAGATCTTACCGGACAACCTGAACACAAAAGTCACCTCGGATAGTCCCAGGCTTGGAGTCGACGGGATTAGTCTCACCGAGCATTACTCTGCCGGTTTTTATAACGTTAAAACCCTCCCACACCTAAAAATATATCACAGAAATAACATTAGTGACCTTCATAAAATGAATGAAGAATATTTATTAGCAATAAGCCAGAAATTGTATTCAATTCAAAGTGCCCTAGAGTCGCACTCTGGGGAAAATAATATAAATGGGTTTACCATGGCAACCAAAGGGCCAGAGGACATGAAACTGACAAGTCCTGGGAAGAAAGGCCGATCCTTCAGATCACAGTAGTGCTGTCTCAGAAGATCCTCATCGGCCTGCATTGAAGACAAGCGTACAAAACATGAACAAAAAAGCCTAAAATTGTTTTGAGAATTAAAGGTAATCTCTAATCGCAATAAAATCCTTTTGACCAACTTTTTTGTGACAGAGTTTAAGGCAATATTTACTGTAATGTGATGGTCACAATTGGATATATATAGCAGGTGCAACTTTGCAGACCAAAAGAGCCTATAATTGGTTTAACCCTTAGAAGACAAGCTCTAAATAGAGCTTCCCACATTTAGAAACTAAAATATAGTAGGTTTTTAATCAGTTAAGTAATTTAAATTAAGAAAATAAATGTAAAAGGCAGTTATAAATAGTTATCCTTTTTTAAACATTCATTAAAATTATTTTGAATATATAAATATTTGGTAACGCTTTATAATAGGTAACACTTGTTAACTATTAACTACGACATTTTTCTCAAATTCTTAATTTGCTGCTTATTAATAGTTAGTAAGGTAGTTAAGTTTAGGTATTGGGTAAGATTAGGGATGTAGAATAAGGGCAAGTAGAATAAGGCTTATGTTCTTAATTACCACTAATACATGGCTAATATTCTAGTAATATGCATGCTAATAAGCAACTATTTACCTATTACCTATTCTAAAGTGTTACCAAATATTTATATACATAAATAGCCTCTATCTCTACCATCTAACATTTCATTAAACTAAAACAATTTAAAATGGGGGGGGGAAACTCATTATGAAATAAATGTTTTTCTCAAATACATGTTGGACACAGTTATTGGCACCCCTAGAAGTTCTTTGAGTAAAATATCAGTGAAGTATATTCCCATTCATATTTACAATTTTGAGCATACCAGGGTGCTTATGAACATGAAATCATCCAGCCATGGCTTCTTGTTTCACAGGAATATAAATAGGACAGGAAAAAAAAGGCCAATTTCCCTTAATCATCCATCACAATGAGAAAAACCAAAGCATATGTGACCCTGGACCACAAAACCAGTCTTAAGTCGCTGGGGTATATTTTTACCAATAGCCAAAAAAATCATTGTATGGGTCAAAATGATTGAATTCCCAATCAACAGAAAATGTTACAAGTCTGCCTGGAAGATGACAGTTGTCTATATTGTCAAGATGGGTTTGGTGCACACAGGGATAAAAGTACCCCATGTGTACAATGAAATATGAACTGCTGTATTTTTAATGTTGTGGACCTATATTTCTGCTGGAGGTCCTGGACATCTTGTTTAGATACTTGGCATCTTTAATTTTATCAAATACCAACAGACAAAAAAATCAAAAAGTGACTGACTCTGTTATAAATCTTATAATTGGCCATGTTTGTATCTTCCAACTGGACAATAATACAAAAACGTGTAACTCGTGGTCACTTGTGATTTTGCCAAGTAAGACATGTTCCTGGATCAAACCTAATCCTATCCATGATTTATTCCTAAAATCAGAGGGAAGTGATATGAATATGAATAGCAAGGGTGTAGAAGCATCTAACCCTGTTTGTAAGCTTAAAACTGACATTTCTCAAAAATCGATCCCTCAGTTCTGATTGGTTGACTTTAATGTTGTTTCTGGATTAACAAGGATGTTGGATCCAGGAACTTGTTGTACTTGGTGAATGCACGTTCACCGTCACTCGTATAGTGATTGAATGGGGAAAAATGCAACACTCAATATGGCCGCTCAATCGCAGGAAACCCCGCCTTCTGAATGAAAAAGCAAATCGCCAATTGGTAAAGTCAGCGCGTCACTGCAGCTGCTGTTAGAAGTTCCAGTTGCTATAAAGAGTTGCACTTGCATGCCTGAGCGGCGTTTCAAAGATGGCCACTGAGTGACATGACTTGTCTTAAATGTGCTGTATGTAGGATTGACACCGAGTGGTTGAACTAGGTATTACAGTCCAAATTCGAATTATTGGAGAGGGGTTTGTTTCACCCGGCCCCTCCTCCTCATGCTGCGTACCAGGCAGGTTTTTGAGCCTGTAAGTCACGACTTCAAACCACGGCTCACGACTTTGTAGCATTCCAGGCAAGTCATGCCAAACTTCCTGAGCGCAAGGAATTGAAGCTAGATTATACATTTTATTGTAATTTTATATTGTCCTAAAATCGTTTTTTCAATGTGTACCACTTGCATAAACACTGCATCTGTAGGCAGTATTATCCGTAGGGGCTGCCATTGTTGTTTCGCGGGTTATATGACGTCAGAGCTCGGAACTGGGAGTACATCGATCTAGTAGGAGTTCACGGGTGGGAAGTCACGGGTTTGACTGTAGTTCCAGTGCACTTTCACGGGTAAGGTTTGAAAAACACGGGATCAGACTGCAGGTTGCCAGATTGACGACCCCAACAGAAATGAGCAAACTTGATGATGAATGAAATGAAATATACAGTGTTTTCTTCTAACTGGCAACCCGGGGTGCCGAAATAAAATTGGGTAAACTGGCAGTGAGATGGTTTCACAAACCAAAAACGAGACTGACATTCCGGCCCGGAGCGCACATTTTCAAAGGAGAATAACTGACTGTAGCATTGTTTTTCAGATAAGTAAATATGTTAACTTAAATATATGCAAACATATTATGGTATTTGTATACTTCTAGAGTCAAAAATTTACATACAGCACCTTTAAAACGACTCTGGTATTAGCAAGGCTGTCCTTAGGGGTGCACCCGTTTTGGGTGTTTAAATTTTTATCTACTGAAAGCTTCAATTGCAGTTAATTATTTATCATGCTATACATGCAAACTAATGACTGCATTGTTAAAGCCATACCTTGCGTCTCAATGTGCCTACTTACTGTATACACCCTTAAAGTATGTACTCTTTTGGTGAAGAAATAGTACACACTTTTGAGTGTGTAGTAGAAGAGTAGGCAAGCTTTGGGGCATACTATCACGTCACAACTACGTCTTTAACAGACCGCTCGGTCGCATAATTACACGCATCCTGTCACTGTCAGAGGCCTGTCAATCATCTCGTTACAGATAACATCTACATTTCATTTGACTTCCTACCGTACTGGGGAGAAAATAAGTAGCTTGTTGATCTGCCAGTCACGGGTCTTTCATGCAGAGAACTCTTCTCATATTTTCTGCATAATGATGCATTTAAAAGTTAATGGATTGTGGGCAATTTTAGCCGTTAGAGTGTGCATTGATCCACACTTCAAAAATCGACCTGAAATAGTGGACCATCCGGGAACTTTTGCCATACTCTTTTCAACATACTATGCTTTGGGACACACTTATTCTAATCTTAAATACTATTAGGATGGAGAGTATGAACATTGAGACGCAGGCATGCTCTTTTGTTTGTTGTCAAACGGTTGACCACTGCTTTGTGTATCCTGTCACGAAATGTGGCTAAAAGTCCTACACGATTAAGGTGTTTACATGTCCATACTGCACTTCAGTAACGTGACTAAAATAGGAATACTCCACATGTCTAAACTGTATTTGTGTTTAGATTAAGTAAGACTTTTGCCAGATTAAGATAATTAAAAATCTCTGTTTACATGGTTAATTCTTAATCAGAGTATTGTCTTAATCATGTTAAAATCAGAATAAGGGTGCGTGTAAAACGTTGTCCATGTACTCTGAGAGTTGAGCAGTGATGTATGTTTAATTGTGAAAAATATTCTACCCTTACGAAAATGAATCATGTTTTTTTCTATCTTTTATTTTTATTATAGTTAAATTATAGTAGCCATGTATTAGTACCAACTAATATTTTTTATAACCACAGTTTTACGAGCCTACAAATACCATGGATAAACTTTATTAACCGGGGTTTTTTTTTTTTTTGTATTAAAACCATGGTCATTTTTCATTAGGTATACATGTTAAACAAATCTGTCACTTTCACCAGACACATGTAACTGTCAACAATAAATGCCAAATGACGCACTCTCAGTGAGCTGTTTTACTATTAAAAGGAAAGGCAGGTTCTATCTAAACGATTGAGAGTAGAACTGTTAATTCTATTTACCTGGATTAACTTCATAGCAACTAACTTGAAGCCCTTCTGTTCGAAACGCTTGATGATCTCTCCGATAAGTCCCCTCTGCACTCCATCAGGCTTGATGGCAATGAACGTGCGCTCTTCATTTCCAGACATTGGGCTAAAAATCAAAACAACTACCCGTAAAACACACAATAAGAAAAACAGTTGCAACACAGAAGTGCATTCAAACTTACACCGTCGCACATTTGGCACACTGGGTTGCAGGTGTGGAGGGGGGTTTGGCAGATGAAACCCCTGACCCCATCACTAATTACATGTCAAGTGACAGTGAGATCCTTCCTTCCCCGTCTTAACCTGTATTGACGGCTTTCTGTAGCCTGACAGCTTAACCCGTGAATAGTGGTCTGATCTGATCTGCTCTCCTCACGCATCCGGTCCCAGCACATTATCTAATCACGTTTTCATTTGAACAAACTTTATTTAGCCATATATATAATTTCCATTTGAATGCGACTTTCACATTCAAGCTTATTTAAACTCCACTTCTAGAAAACGATTATTTTTTTTAGCTATAGTCTCAATATATTTGGTAAACTGTTGCGCTCACGTTTGTTTATCAAATCGGAGGACGCACTTATTTGAAGTACTGCAGCTGCGCGTAGGCAACATACCAACCATTTCAAATTTACCAGGCCACTGAATTACAGCATTGACATGTCACATCATTAACAATAACAGTAATAAGATATTTGATTGATTCAAAATAATTTCCTTACAATTTCTGAATGCAGTCGACGAGTCTGAAGTTGATTCCTCACGCATGTGCTTTCACTAATCCATGATCATCCGCAGTAAGTGTTTTATGTCGGTGGGCGGAGACTGAGTCCAGTGCTGTGGCACTCGGTGATTTTTAATCTGTTAACATGCATTATTTTTAAAATAACAAATTTATAATAATAATAATAATAATAATAATACACAATAATACTTTTAAATTAAGATTTTATTATAAAATTATAAGATGTTTTTATTTCAGTTTTTTTAATTATTTATTTCTATTCTTTTTTATTTTGTATGCATCTCTATTTATAAATGCATTAATAATTGAAAATTTTCTTGGATGTTTTCTACTTTGCCTAAAGTGTAACTTTAATATATTGTCAACATTATTTTTAACTGAGCTTTAATGAGTTACAGTGCTTCTAATGTGTAATTGCATATCAGAATGCATTATGCAATCATAGAAACATTGCAAAGCACATTAGAAAACGATAAAATATTGGATTCGTTAAGTAAACCCAGAGCAATTTATCCACAGGGCACTAATCTAACAGCACAGGGCCAGCAAAGGACTGATCAGAGCTCCAGTTATGCCAAGCATTACATTCTGTACATTCATGGTCATTATCTGTACAACATATTTCCCTGGTGTGAGATTTGGACCCATTAGACCATCTGTACAGTGAAGAAATATGCAGCAAATCCCTCAGCATCATATACTGACTTAATTCTCAGGGAATCACTTCACCGCAGTCATGTCAGTACTTACTGCACTTCCACACACTCTTTGCCGCAGTTCCATTAAATGTTTTATGCAACTGTCGGTTCAGTATCTAATGCACAGTGTAGAGACACATTTGGCTCTTGTTCTCGTAACAGTATTATTTGATCATTAGTAGAGTATTTTGATAACTTGCAGTGAAGGCATGCAAGGCAGTTAATTTCAACCTTGTGTAAAGAGCCTGGGCATTTGGATGACAGTTGTTCCTGGCAATTAAATGTTACAATTTAGTGACTTTTAAGTCTCAGTCCTCTTCAATAAAGTATTGCACTACTGACAATGTAATGCAAAGCAGGACTGTGGAAACAAGTCTTTATTGCTCATAAAAACAAGTGCCCTTTTTATATTGGTCAAATTGAAAATCCTGGGATCTGTTTTAAACCTGTTTTGTTAATTATTTATTTTTTTGGTCAACAATAGTTAATAGTATATTTAAAAATGGTATAGTGTTGGGAATATTTTCTGACTGCTCAATTTATTTTGGTTTTTAATTATATGTGTATAAAAAAATTCAAGAAAACAGAATTTAATGTTTTGGGGAAAATAAATATATTTGATTAATATTAAATCAAAATGTAGGATTTTACCAAATCGTAAATATAATGAGCTTGTCTAAAGTAATAATTTTCTAATGCAACTCTGCAGTCATATACACATAAGGAAAAAAGAAACAGAGAAGTAAAAAAGAAAAAAAAACACTGGTTTTTATGTACCATTGATCAATAATGCAGTATGTGGAACTTTTCATATAAAATATATACAACCCTACAGAAGTTTTAGTGTTCTATGTCTGTTATCCATTTCAAATATGACCCTGAAATGACAAAAATGACTGCTCTGTACACTTTTAGCAATAATTCATGTTTGTATTCACAACCCATCATTCTTATTTGCAGTCAATGCAGTTTTGTCAACAGAGGGATTTGTGATGCTGACCCTGAGAAAAAGACAAGAAACAAACAAGTCGAATGCCCCCAGTAACCCAAACATTCACACTGTGCAATGGCATTGGTAGTCATATTACTGACCAACATTTTTGTACCAAAAGTTTGACCACCCCCAAAACATCAATTTGCTGAATATTTTCTCACATACAGGCTATCCTTAACTCATATATTAATATAGATGAGTTTGTTTCCTCATTGGAACAGACTTGGAGAAATTTATCAGTACATCACTTGCTGCCCAATAGATCCTCTGTAGTGAATGGGTGCCATCAGAATTGGAGTTCAAACAGCTGAGAAAAACATTACAATAATCCAAAAGTAATCCAGACAACTCCAGTCCATCATTTAACGTCTTGTAAAGTGAAAAGCAATGTGATTGTAAACAGTGCTTGATCTGTGCATATTTCTCACCTGATTCGGATGAGCCAATTATTCACTGGAAAAAGCAATAAATTGGACAGAGGAGCTGGATTGTAGCTGAAAACAACAGTGTGAAGTTAAAAATGTAAGTTTTGTTTTCTACAAACACTTTTTAACTTAACAAGTGATGGCACCCATTCATTGCTGAGGATCCATTAATGAGCAAGTGATGTAAATTTCTCTAAATTAAATCTGATGAAGAAAAAAACTCATCTACATCTTGGATGGCCTAAGGGTGAGTAAATATGGGTGAACTATTCCTTGAACACCAATATGAATCTGCAATCTAGTTTATCATGTAGATCTTAGCAATCAACTAAAGGGACATGACACTCAGGGCTCGTATTTCCACATCCTTCCTTCTAACATAATATGCCCTTACCTGACTAAATGGATAAATAATCCTCTACTAATCTCTCCAACAGTACTAGATAGTTTCTATTCCATTCTCTATTTTTACCAGGGCTTAAAGTAAGGATTAAATGAGGTAGCTGCCAAAAGGTAGTGTGAAGTACTGCCTCCTTCATAGTGACTGTAACTTTATTGTCACTACAGATCTTGCTCTTTCCTCCTTTTTCAGTTTTAATACACATCGCTTCTGTAAATAAGTATTTTGCGTATAAAAAAACCCTGTTATTTGTTATACTTGATTAATTTGGCAGAATATAAGTCAATCATCACAAAAGCATTATGCAATTCTCATTGCGTTCTAAAAGCTCTGGGGAGAAACTGCAGGAAATATATCAGCAAGTAAAAGGTCTTTTGTAAATTACACAAATTTCTCGTCTATCTGTTCCTTTTGCTTTTAATCACATTTGTACTCTAGCTGCTTTATTCAGGTCACCTCATATATTGTAAATCACAGTGATTTTTTTTTTGTGCTCTAATTCTCCGCATCATTTATTTGTCTGAGTTGTAGCAGGTAGAGTGCACAGAACCAATAACAAGCAGGTATTTTTAGTGTTTGATTTCCTTTCATTAGAGACTTCATTAAATTATTATAGTTCTCAGATGAAGTCTGCTCCAAAGGCACAAGACACACCAAAAAGTGAAATGTTGTTGCTCCTGTACACTAAGACGCAAACTTTAGTATGACTTGGTTTGGAGAAAAATTTTGTATTTGAGAGTTTGTATTTGACAGGTTTTTGTGTTTTCGTTTAAAACATTTTTAAGTGAGTCGACTTTAGCATACAACAAGTATGATCGCACAAACTTTCACATTTTCTGATATCAGTAAAGATATATTTCTTAAATTTGAGCAAAAAGGGACAAAATTATTTTCAGTCCTTGTGAATTTTCCAATTTTCGGGCATAGAATTTTCAGTATGGGCACAAGTTAGTGTACTCTCAGTGCTGGGTTGCGGCAGGAAGGGCATCCGGTGTTAAAACATGCCATATCAGTTCTGGGGATCACTCCGCTGCAGCGACCCCTGATAAAGGGAATAAGCCGAAAGAGACAGAGAATTTTCCGTATGGTTTCACAGGTGATCACGAACCCAAACCACCCCAGACCCCCGTTGATTCTACTTAAAGCCACATGAGGGTGGTGTATAAGGAGTGCAGTCATTCCAGATGGCCTCATTGCTTCATTCTTGGCCTGCCAAACAGACGTTATAGCAATCCAGCTGATGATAGATCCTCATTCAGCCGCCCTCCTGCATAGATGAATTCGGGAGAACTGTAAATGAGGACTGACATATGGTGGGTAATTTAGTGTGATTTACATATAAATTGATATAGAAAGAGAACCTCCCATCCATTCACACTTAACTTTCCACTTGTACTCTAGCTCGTTTTAGTTGGGTACATGTTCAGAGCCGAGATGCTAAAAATGATTTTCTAAGGCACATGGCTCATTCATCTTTCCAGTGCCTCAGCCATTAATGGCGGGAATGGAAACAAGCGGGATTACAAGTTACGGAAACGGTTACAATCATAGAAGTTATATTAGGTCATATAAACACTAATAAAAATATATATTAATAACAATACTAGCCTACTACTATTATTAATAATAACTGATGTACTAGGTGATAATATACAGTATTACAAATTTAGGTCACATTCAGGTTTTATGCCCCAGTCAATGTCAGAATTTATTTTTTCAAAAACTTTTACCATAGGCCTACCTTTTTTTGTTGCTTCTGTTCTTAGGCTATAGCTAGTTGGGGGAGACCGGAGATGGTTGTAACATAGGTCAGTTAACACAACCTATTTCTCAGTTAAGGAACAAGTTACAAACCACCTAATTCACTTCACACATTCTCATTTTAGTGCTTATTCCAAACGCTAGAAAGTTGTGCCCTGTGGCAGGCAGAACAGTTTAGAGGAGAAAAGCTTATTTTGAGGTAAAATTGAACTTTTTATACTTCATTTATTTTTGTGATGTAGTCCCTGCTTTGTAGTCAAACTCATCAATGTTCAATTTTGTTCATTTTGTGTCTGTGTAGATGTTTTTCATGCAAATTGTTAGTGCTAATGTTTTGGCTTTTAGCCCTAAGGTGAGCTACAGTAGTTCATGTCTGCAAAACTCTGGGTTAGATGTAGCAGCAAGTCGCGGGGTTAGTTGTAACATAAATAAAACATTTTATAACTTACTCCAAGCTATTTTTTTGTTTTATTTAAATGTTTTCTTTGAATTTCAGTATGCCTAGGTCTTGGAAGAGTGGTCAATTACTGTGTCTGACATTAACAAACATGCTTAAACACACAGACTTATGCACGTTATTCAGTTATTTGTCATAATCCTTATTGCATAACGTTACATTTCAAACCGGTGGATATCATTGTTACATCTTACCCCAGGGTATGTTACAACTAAGTTGGATTTGTAACATTTCACTCCTTGTGTTTGAAACTAACCCATTTTCTGTTCATGCTGCAAAGATAGCAGCTATGCCATTTGATAGCAGACACTTGTAACTTGTTTGAATCACATTTTGAATGCACTAGATTTAAAGAACCCCAAGATACAGACACAAACATCAAAAATGTTTTCACATTTTCACAAAAATCAACACATAGGGGACCTATACCTAAGTTTTTAATAAACACCTCTGAAATATTTGTATTTGTATGTTTTTCGGGCATTTTCATTGTAGCTGTCTGAAACTACAGTGACATTATTTGGCATACTTACCCTTCATTTCTGGCGACATGCTGGACTGAAGAGGACATTACAACATTTCTGGAAAGGTTTAGAATGCTTACAGTTTTTTACTGTGCACTCTATGGGTCAGTGGTCAAAAAGGATCTGTTGTAAAAATCTATCATCTGGGTATTTTTGGCTTATATTCAGTGTCTTCATTGTGATTTCAGATGTCTAATCTTGTCGAGTAGTTGTACTGGGCTAATTTGTGTGAGTCAGGTTATTGGGCTGCCTTAAATGTGTAATGTTAAGAGGCCTTCATGAGCAGGACATTGTTTTCATGAAAATGTTTTTCCAACAAATTGCAGAGATTTTGCGATTGCACTTTTCTAACTGATAATTTCATAAGGCAAGTTTATTATTGTAGCATGCACTGACAGTTTTGCTGTGGTGTTTAGCACAATCCATCTGTGCTATGTCTGTCTGTATTTGCTGGTGTATACCCGATAGTCTGAGAGCTGGAAAGGGAAGTTGAGCAGTCATGTCAACAGCTTAATTTTGATCACAGCGGCCTACTTTACACCCGGATTGATGCGAGGAAACAAGATTATATTTTTGAGTAACAGATCTGAGATGAGGGTGACTGATGTGGCACTGTCAGAAACCTCCAACACAGCAGCAATACGCTGATATTTTCATCACGTTGTGCCACAGTTGTCATTTTAGTTGCGAGTTATCAATGAAGTTTATTGACCTGGGCTCTTCATCACACATGGTTAGGTGCTGCAGAAATTGGATTGAGTGTGAGATGGAGAGAGATTGTAAGTGAGCGTGGATGTTAAGGATTTGAATTCTGAGAGTAAATGGCATTTTGCATAATGATCATCAAGTATATTTGTGGCACAGAGTCAGATTTACATAGAGCTAAGTAGTAATGCAACTTATACAAATAGTCAGTTAAATGATTGAAAACATAGATAAAGAACAGATAAAGAACAATGTTTATTTAGGTTTTAAATGTTTTGATTCATTTTGTAAAATTGCATTTTATAAAAATTTGATTGAATAAATCTTGCCTTTCTTAATACTTTATTGCATTTTTTTTTGTGGAACACAGAAGAATCTTTTGAAGAATCTTCATGCACAAATTTGCATGCATTCAACTGATCAAAAGTGACAGTAAAATAATCCGTTTCAAATAAAAGCTGTTCTTTTGAACTTTCTGTTCGTCAGACAGTCCTGAAAAACTGCATCACAACTTCCACAAAAATGTTAAGCAGTAATCTTTTTCAACATCGACTAATATAAAAGTTTCAGCATTTTAAAAGGATTTCTGAAGGATCATGGAAAACTAAAGACTGGATATTCAGCTTTGCCTCACAGGAAAAAAAAAAAAAAAAAAAAGCAATATTTAATATATTAAATTATGATGTGTATAAACCTGTGTATGTATATATATATATATATATATATATATATATATATATATATATATATATATATATATATATATATGTGTGTGTGTGTGTGTGTGTGTGTGTGTGTGTGTGTGTGTGCATGGTTTTCTTTTAAGCTTCACAGCCATGTACACTAAGATCTGTCATTGCACACAGAAGTTCTGTTCTGTGATCCGAAAATAGGTATTTTGATCATAAGGTAAAGTCACTTGGGTTCGGAACGACATCAGGGTGAGCTACTAAAGACAGAAAGTTTATTTTTGGGTGAGCTATCACTTTAAAGTCTTTTCATGTTGCCTCTATTATAAATTACAGTTTCTTTTACAGTTTGGCAGCATGCCTCCAAAGAGTCAACTAATTATAGAAACCTAATTCTCAACTTTATTTGAACCTGCCGTGGGAGGAATAAAAATCTCCGGCTCCCATCTGTCTTGGGACTTTGGTTTGACAGCAGAACATCCTGAAAATTGGGCTGTTTTGGGATCTCGCCACAAACACAGCGTTAGTGTCGGTGTGGATCCCAAACGCAAACACCAAGTCCCTGCTGAATAACTAAATATGTGAATTATACAGTGGGATTCACAAAGTAACTGACACGCAGACACCGCGACTTTGTAAAAACGTAGTACTTGAGGGTAAAATAAAGTGCTTGAAGTGAGCACAAGTCTGGGAAAGGGTCACAGGGGCCACATGATTTGTCAAGGACAGCGGAGGTCTCCATTAATATAACATTAACCTTTCCTCACCCACATCTTCCTTCCCCAAACCTCTGCTTTTGTCTTCATTAGATGCCATGACGTGTTCTCTGAATAGCTTGCAGTGCCTGTTAGCAGACTCCGAGCATTAAGTACCCTGTGAAGACTTTGTGTCTGTGAAATCACTTTTTTCCGGCTGGGTGAGATGGAGAACATTGTTATTGGAAAGGCGAAAAGCTGAGAAATCTACCGAATACAGATATTTTCAGAAACCGTACTTTAGCTTTGTATCCGAGCAGATAGTTTCTTCTTTTTTTCAGGTGTGGGATTTGTTGTGCCTTGTCATCACAGAGCAGCGATGGGAACTCACTGTTGTTCACCTCTCATGTCATTCTGGGGATGGATTGTACGGGGATGAAAAAGACAGCAGACAGGATCGAGATAGAAGGCTCAGTTGAACTGTCAGATATTCTGAGCCTATCCACATGAATAAGACTCTTTAATGTCTGTAACCTTGAGGTTTGTGTTTGCTCTCCATAGAAACAGACGGCTGAATCTTTGTTCCCCTGGTAACCTGCAACGTGAGGCAATCCAGCTGGTGAGAGCGCCATGCTTATTGACAAATTCTTCCTATACCAATTGCACAAATAATCTGAGGAAGATGAGAGAGACTGGAGGTGGAACTGCGCCGAGAATGTCTGAGGTGGAAGCTCTGGCACAATCTTGCGTTACATAAAGCCTCGGCGTTGCTTAATATTCCCCGCACCTCGGTCCTTCTGGCTCTATCTTATTTGAGGATCTTATATTCTTCAATACAATCTTCCAGTACTTTTCTCTCCGGCTGCTTATGTTCTCAAGCATTTTTTTGACAGTGCAGGGATTTGACTGAGCAAAACTCAGCTGTCAGAGCAGGTACAATGAAGTCTGCATCTCCTTCAGGTGCAGATATCGCATGAGTGATGCACTGCTTTGACCTCGGGGCTTGGCATTAATGCACTTCTCGCTTGTTTGTTTGAACAAAAGCGGTAATATGCGTCAGATAAGTTCGCCTAGTGTCTTTTTGTAGTCTTTGAAGTGAAGCTGTGAGTCCTCAGATGCCTTATCAAATAATGAAAGTGCTGGGGTTACAACATATTCAGGGTGTTTGGTGAACACTCAACAGATACTGGTTGTAAACAGCAGAGGGCAGTGTTCTCTTTGCTTGGCGGAGAGCTCTGTTCATCCAGTGTGGTGTGGAGTCAGGTGCATGCTTGATTCAGGTTTGTGAAAATGTTTCAGACATTACAGGCATTATCAGAAGCAATCGTGATTTGTTTATCACGTTTGTCAAAGAGCTAAAAAATATATTTTTCAAACCAATGCAAAATTCAATGGCATTAGTTCGAGAAAGTCACGAAATTTCAGGTTCAGGAAAAAGTGTTTTTTAACCTTTATTCAGCAAGGATGCATTAAATTGATCAAATGTGACAAATTATACTGTGTTAAAAAATTTTTTTTATTGTATTCATCAAAGAATCCTAGAAAAAGTGTCATGGTTCTCTACAAAACAACCGTTATCAACATTAATTATAAGAAGAAATGTTTCCTGAGCACTTTATCGGCATTTTTGAATGATACAGGAATTATGTGAATTATGCATCACCAGAATGGAATAATGTGTGCATCCCATCATCTTAATAAGTTACATTTGAAGACATATTTAAATGTGTTTTAAATTGTTATAATATTTCACAGTATTACTGTTTTATACTGTGAACAAATAAATACAGCATAAAAGACTTTCAAAAACAGAAATAAATTACCCTACAAATGGTAGTGTATATATATATATACACTTATATACACACATATTATACACACACACACACACATATATATATATATATATATATATATATATATATATATATATATATAATTCAGACTAATAAACATTATGCAGACTGTTAATTGCTCTATATATTTGTACCTTTAACTGCAGATAAAGAATAATCCATCTGTATTTGCTGAATGTATTAAGACTTTTGTCTAGTTTTTGAGTTATTCTTTTTATTTTTCCCGAATTATATTTATACTGTAAACGCATCCATAGTGAATAGCAGGTATTTTCTTTTCATGGAGAATTTTAAAATGCGTTGTGAATAAAGCCTTTGCTCTTCAACGCATGAATCATTTTTCCATCAAGAAAATGGTGTTTTCTGGGAATGCACTGAATTGCCCCTACCCTGAATCGCTTCGTGTTGTTGTTACTTTGTAGACTGATCCATTATCGGATTCATCCCGCTAGCTAGTAACGTTGATCACTTTGCTAATTCAGTGTGACAGAAGGCTTCCTGTGGCCTCTGCCTGTCGAGACCCTGTAATTCATTTTTGTCCCCTATAAGGGACTCAAGATCTGAATTCAGGGGAAGGAATAGCTTCTGGCTTGAAACTGTGTTCTAATAAAGACTACATACTGGGCTTTTCAGTCATATCCCATTTGTTTGATTAAACCCTGACAGTCATTGGTCCTGTCTTCTCAAATACCTACATGTCCAACTGAAGTCCAAGGCTGCTGGGTCTCAGAAAGTTAAGTTATTCCTTTACTTCATAAACATGATTTAGTAAATTCAATTTATGCAGTATGTAAATCATTAATAAATAAATACTGCAGGTATATTCCATAACATATAGTTTTAGAGACTAATATTTAAGATTATGTTATAGCAATTAAAACACAGATGCTTTTAGTTTAAGGAAAATGTACTTACCCTCAGGCCATCCAGGTTGTATATTTGCATTACATTAATGCATTTAGCAGACGCTTTTATCCAAAGCGACTTACAGGACACATTTTTTTAACAGTACGTGTGTTCACTGGGAATTGAACCCACAACCTTTTGTGCTGGTATCGTAATGCTCTACCACTGAGCCCCAGGGACACTGTATATACGAGTTTGTTCCTTCATTGGAGCAGATTTAGGTAAATCGCATTACATCACTTGCTTTCCAGTTTATTACAAACATTCATAAAATACATAAAATTCATTTGATTGTTATTCATTTTTTAGGTTGGTTTAATTTAATTCAAGTTGAAATGACTTGTACAACCAAGTTGATTATACTTAAAAATGTAAAGCATGAACACTTTTTTTTTTTTTTTTTTTTTTTACAGTGTATTAGCGGTTTGAACTCATTCTGGCGGCACCCATTCACTACAGCGATCCATTGGAGAACAAGTGATGTAATGCCAGTTTACTCCAAATCTGTTCTGATGAAGAAACAAACTCCTCTGGTGAGGAAGAGTACATTTTCGGCAATCTTTCATTACCACATCTATGTTTTTGATCAAATTTTTTGATACCAATACCAACACTTTTTATTAAATGAAACACTTTTGTGACATTTAGCTCTATTTAAAAGCCATTGTTATTAACATTATAAACCTCAAATTATAATTTAGACCGAATTCCAACAAATGTCACATTTAGCTCTGTTATTATTTTGTATATATAAAAAATATGCAATAACTCCATATGATGTTTTCTTTCCCATGTCCCACACAACTCTAACACTTTTCTCTTTTTAATTTTGTGCTGTATGCAAGCCCTGTTCCATTATTATTGTTCTTAAGATGAGCGTAGGAAGAAATAATTGGATTGTTAATATGAAATACTTGTGGCAAGCTGACATGTCCTGTAGTCTTACATGCTAAACTAAAAATGTAGGCGCTAGATTTACTAACAGGTTGCACCAGCACAAACATCTTTTGCCGTTAATATAGTACTGTTAGGATTTACTAAAGGCGCGCTGTAAAGAATTAGCAATAAAAAGGCATGGACAATAATATTTGCTTGACCTTATTGAATATGCATTTGTAGAAGTTTTCCTTTTTAGTTGGGAGATTTATTGGAGGATAGTATTAAAACGAATCATTCAACCCGATTTACTAAATTTTGCGCTCGTCAAATTACTGGTATTTGAGCCATTATTTAACACCCCAAAAATATGTCTTAAAGCAGGTGATTTGGCTGCGTCTGTATTCTTTAATGTGCACATTGTCAGTAAATCACACAAAATGTCCCCCTCCCATCTCTGCTTTTATGGAATTGCGCTTTAACACTAATTTGCCCTGTTTAGCAAATCTGGCCCTAAATATTTGGATTTCTTTTTACTTTACAAAAAATACATAAAGAATTTTTTCACATTATAGGACCCCATAAATTCAACTAATATAGACAAAAGAGTGATTAAAAACCTAAGTTTAATAGTCAACATAACACCTTTAACATAAGTTAGAGCAGGAAAAAAAAATCACTTATGAATTTGAAATTTCAACAATGCAGCATCTTCTATTTTCGTTATTTTGTTTTTCGTTTTTACTGTATAGAATATAATATATAATGTATATTGTTTTTTTTATTTATTTATTTTTAATCCGTTTAGTTTACAATGATTAAAAAAACAAAACAAAACACTGAATCTCAATATTTTTGTGGATCAGTTGATCAATATTCATAAACCATCTGTGCCTACCTAGTCAAAAGCATTGTTAAAATGAAATCATCTGGAGTATCACGAATGACATCTGAAGCACTCAGCTCAAACTGACATTGTAAAATTGAAATGCTTTCCACTTGTTGATGTTTATAAATCAGAGTGAGGCTTTTGGGGAATGTGCTGCATGATTCCCCTGGCTTCACTCTATAGTCGGTACTCATTCATGTTGGGGCAGAAATATGGCTGCAGTGCTCTTTAGCTCTGCCAGAGCATGGCCTAGAGCAGCCCTCTGTTCTGCCTGAAATGAAACGGTCTTGAACACAGTTTAAGTCCACCTTTGAAATGAATCCTTATCATCAATTTGATGTCAAGGTAAAGTGTCTGACATCACATGACTCTCTTCATGTGTCCCACATTAATGGGTATCTTTTTCAGGTTTCAGCTGCCAAAGCGCTTCAGCCTGCCCCTCTCCCTCTGTTTATAGACCAGCATGAATAAATGATGAAATGATAATACACAGCAGCAGAACCTTTTTTTTCTCTCCCAGAGATGACTCTGCGGGAGACCGGGGACTTGCCTGTATTAAAATGCATTAACAGTAAATCAGGTCAGGCCCCCACTGCCTGCTATAGGTTTTTTCCCACTTTCGAAGTGTGGGGTTGCAGGCAAACATGCTTGCTTGTATACATGGCTAAGATTGGGATCGAATCAGTGGAAGCTAAAAACTAGGATGAAGATCTACAGAGAGATAAACGCAGCTGATAGAGGTCTAAGTGTAGATGTAACAGACCCAGAATGGATTCTTAGCATCTGGGGACATTGATATAGCTACTTTACAATAAAAGAAGATAAAAAATACTCTGGGCAGTATGATTGTGTAGAGTTTATACTCTTTAGTTTAGTTTTTTATGTTTGCCAAGCAACACTGAATCTTGCTACATGAGTACAGTTAAAAAGATATGCAAATAATGATGTGCGTATATCCATTTTACTATTATTTTGTAATATAAATTTTACTGTTTGGCATCTTTTGTTTTAATTCCAGTGCTACATAGTATGAATCATTAATTTGTTTAAATTGATCATAGTAAAAATAGTTTGTTTTGTGTCTGTTAAGTTCAAATAAAGCAAATGAAATAGAAAATTTAATTTGTGTTGTAATTCATTGGATTGTACACAAACATACATTACTTATTGGCTGTTTAATATATAAACTCTATTCTTAATATATTCTTTGAACATCTAGTAGAGAAGTTCTGATAAAAAAAATTCTGGCCAATACCAATAAGCTGGTAATTATTTTTGTTATTTCTGATAACCAATAAATTGCAGGCATAGTATGATTTTCTTTTCTTTTTTTAATTAACTTAAGTATTAAATACAAGTAATGGTTATCTTAATGTAAAAAAAATATGTCAAGTGATAATTATATGTCCTATATTAAAAAATCTAATACCAGTAGGTGATATTACTGATACTGTACATTCATGTTACTGTGAGTAGAAAAAAAAGATGTAGCTGTATGACTGTACGCTTTCAGACACAAATTGTGTGATAGCTGTCACCTTTCAAAAGGTACTAATATGTACTGTTTAGAGTCAAATAAGTTATAAAGGTTACAGATTTTGTAAAAAAAAAAAAAAAAAGATTGTATGATCAAAAATTCTTCAAACCATCATAAAAGATTTTGCGATGCCACCCACCCTTGGAAAGCAGCCATCGATTAGCTAGCATGCAGAGATGAGACATTTGGAATTGACAGCATTTATATAATTTTATATCCAAAAAAGTCATGGATGTGAGCCATGAATCTCAGTAGCTCCTTTCCTCAGACTAAAGTGTGCTGCAGCCAAGCTGTGAATATAAAAAATATCACCGTCTTTTGGCTGGCTGTATAAAGATAAAGAACAGAGATTACTTTTTAATTAGCTGCCGGTGCAGATTCACAGTACGACCATGCATTCACAGCTATTCATTAGCAAACAACAGTGAAAACGCTTCTCTCCGCACATGCCTGGCTAATCCTAGAGGGCCGAGATAGGACCATCACTCCAAATCACATCGGTTGTTCGTCTTCGTGTCCTCAAACAGCTGCTGTCATGCAATAATAATCTGACATTCAATTAAGCTTGAAATCATTTAGTTGAGCTAATTAAGAAGGAGAGAGGTGGGGTGTTAATCTGCCACTGAATCATTACCAGTTTACGGTGTAAAAACACTGCTGTAGCCGCATTAAACAACTAAATCAGGCATGTGTGCAGCGCGCCAGTCAGTGCTCTTATATTTGGGTTTAAGTGTCCAAAGAAACCACTTTTAACAATGCTATTGTAAGCCCTGTGACTTGTTCTTTTTCCAAACTATATATTTTCTCATTTTACTATTGAAGGTTGAGTATCGTTTGAATTTTCTGATTCAGATTATGCTTATCAATTGTGATTCTATTCCAAAAAGGTTTAAAATATTGTGTTGAATATTTGGATATCAAACATATTTATTCTGTCTTTTTGCAATTCTGTTGCGGCTGAATACCATTAACGAAAATCAGCAGCCTAAAGAACACTTACAAAAATACCACAGCAAAAACGACAAGATTAATTAATATAGATTTAAAAAATGATAAAAGCCAAGTAATAAAATAAGAACAAATAACAACATTAGCAACAGCACAAATAAATACAACTAAACAAAGTTTAGGTACAGAAAGTGAAATCAAATGTAAAATAACACTATGTTGGTTTCCTTTTAAAAATAAAAAATAGATTAATCCTTATTAAAGTTACAAAAAGGCTTTTAGTCAGTATCAGTAAATGACATTCTTTTGTTTTCTGATTAGCACCAGTGGTGTAGTGCAGGGTATACGCAGGTATACAGCATATATCGACTTCTTTATCAGTCGGCTTTGAGTATACCCACTGGTGTACCCACTGGTGCTGTCACTTTAAGACCTAATGCATGGATCCAATGCACGGTTATGCTATACATGCATTTTCTTTCCCAGGTGTTTACGTTTTGGCATAATTTTGTCTGTCAATTTAGTATTTGCACTAGTGTTAATTTCGTCACCTATTTTTAATTTAGTCTTAGTATTAGTCTTGTGCCAAATGTCCTTGTTAGTTTTAGCCATATTTAGTCATTCACATATCTTTTTTTGTTAGTCAAGTTTTAGTCGACTAAAAGTCTTGTCATTTTAGTCTAGTTTTAGTCAAAAGAAAACTCAAGGTATCTTAGTCAAGTTTTAGTCGACTAAAAGTCTTTTAATTTTAGTCTAGTTTTAGTCAAAAAGAACAATATATTTTAGTCTAGTTTTAGTAAGAAAAAAATGTAGTTTTTTATTACACATTATTACTGAGATTATTTCTTATAAACATTTCAGTAAAAAAAGTTTCACATATCTCAAACATTGGTTAAATGTCATAATTACCTGATAAAATACACTTGTTGAATGCAAATGTTAAATGTGTCTGGTTTTCAATTTCTGATTTGTCAGTATCATTGTACTTAAAATGCGACCAAATATCGAGCCTCTTCCTTCGACCTAGCATGTCGTCGTCGCTCGCTCATCACTCGTGTTCGCTTTGGGTGTTGTGCGTTCAGCAGTTTTGTGTTGCAGCCACAGGCTGGCAGCAACAGGAGTATGAGACCTGTAACTTGAGCAACAGCGGGAAGCCGCAAACTCGTTCTGAATTTTTAAAGGCGTAACAGCTGATGAAAAAGCAGAGACGATTGTAGACGAAAATGAAGAGAGATTTTATCTTAGTTTTTATTTTATGCAAAACATTTTCGTCTCGTCTTTTTTCGTCAACAATAATGCATGTTAATTTAGTCTTAGTCAGCGTTTTTGGACAGTGGTGCAGTCTTGTCATCGTCTCGTCTTAGTCATGAAAAAAAAGGTTGTTGACGAACATATTTAGTCTCGTCTCGTCTGACGAAATTAACACTGTGACGAGTGGGGCGGGGCCGAGGGACATGGGAGCGAGGCCGGGGGAGTGATTGGAGATGAACTACACCTGTTCGTCCCACCGGTCTCGAGGCCCATGGAGGAGATGGAAGGATATAAAACTGGAGCGACGACAGTGAAGGACGAGAGAGGACCAGGCCTGGGCTTTTAGTTGTGTTTTGGTTTTTATTTTATGCGCACCAGTTGTCCGTGAGGGGCTGGTGCGCTGTTTTTGTGTTTATTTTGTTATTAAAATGTTTTTGATTGTCCGCCGGTTCCCGCCTCCTTCTTCCGGATGAATATGAAGGTTGATATCGTTACAGTGGTGCCGAAGCCCGGGAGAAGGAGGGACGCGCTGCTGAAGATCCCTCGCCGCTGTGGTGAATCCGCGGTGCCATCGAGCTGGCGAGGAGTGTGCCGCCATGGACGCTCGAGGCGGTGGACTGGAGCGAGTTGCCGGGGACGGGCGAGCTCGCTACCGGCCGCCCACGATGTGGAGAGACGGCTGCCGTCCGTGAGGGAGCGGAGGAGTCGGCGCCGTTCGCCAGGTGGCCGGATCCTGCTGCCATCCGCCGGAACGGGGAGGAGCAGGGAACGGGGGACTCCTGCCAGCTGCCCAAAACCGGAGGAGCCGTCGCCGTCCACCGGGCGGCGGAGGAGTGTCGTGCCGTCCGCCGAGGGCCGTCCAGTGCCACCGCCAGGCACCGCGGAGGAGATCCCCCAGCTGGTGGAGGGCCGAGCAGCGGTGCGTCTGGGAACCGGAATTTTTTTTTTTTTTTTTTTTCCTCTCTCCCCTCTCTCGTCTCTGTCGCTCCTCCTTCCATCTCCTTTTCTCTCGCCTCGCCTGTCCTACCCCCAGGTTCCCGCAGGTCCCCGGGAGCGGCCCCCCCGGAGGGAGGGGGGGGGGGGGGGAGTAGAGCGCAGTCTCGGGAGTATGTGACGAGTGGGGCGGGGCCGAGGGACATGGGAGCGAGGCCGGGGGAGTGATTGGAGATGAACTACACCTGTTCGTCCCACCGGTCTCGAGGCCCATGGAGGAGATGGAAGGATATAAAACTGGAGCGACGACAGTGAAGGACGAGAGAGGACCAGGCCTGGGCTTTTAGTTGTGTTTTGGTTTTTATTTTATGCGCACCAGTCGTCCGTGAGGGGCTGGTGCGCTGTTTTGTGTTTATTTTGTTATTAAAATGTTTTTGATTGTCCGCCGGTTCCCGCCTCCTTCTTCCGGATGAATATGAAGGTTTTATCGTTACAAACACTAATTTGCACAATATACTGTATGGGAGGCATACTTTTTCTCCTGTTGATGATCTCAATCTCTCACACAGTACTGAGTTTTGCATCTGTTGGTTTGAAGATATTGCCTATTTTGTCGAGAGCGTTCTTTCAGATGACACTATGACGTCTCCCAGCATGCTTTGTTCTTGTAATCACCTTCTCCCATCATGCTTTGTTCTTGCAGTGCATGATAACTAGACACACTCATGATTTAGGAATTCATTCATAGAATATGCATGTGTATTCAAAGTTCTGTATAACATTATCAGGGAATATGGATCCATTTTCAGCACCGTCGTGATGCTGTATTAGCAATGAGCATCAGCTGCAAATGGTCTGCAATGTCTTTTGCTTGTAAAACTATGACCCTCATTTTCAGAATGAATTGGCTTTGAGCAAAGCAAAATTTACTATTGCATTAAATATTCTGCTCTCTAAATGAAGGCCAATAAATGTCAACATGCATTATTCAAAATCCAGCAAAGGTATTATGAATATTAATTACAGGTAGTGCAATTGCAGAATTTTCTATTTATACATTTTATGATATAGTGAAACTAACACTTAACTGAAACCATTTTCTGAACTGGAGCTTCCAAATGCCTGATGAAACGAATTTGATTTAAGAACATGGATGAATGGATGGATGGATAGATGAAGACATAGAGCCAGATATTAATTATAAAAAATACAGATACTGAATATTTGTATGTTTCTTTATTCAATAACCAGAACATATTTATTTTTTAAAGATTTATTTTTGGCATTTTTATAAATGTATCTGTAGTATACTTGGCACAAAAAATAAACATATTTCAAATACATTTTAGAATATTTATTTTTCACTAGGAAGTGAATTTATTGTACAGTACATATATTCACAGAGTCGCATCCAAAGAATGCATTGATGAATCTGAAGTCAATTAACACTGATGACTGGACTTAAATTCACCTAAAGAAACTCATATATTTCTATATAACTCATTTCTGGTGAAGTTTGTCAAACTCAATAATGTAAAGAAAATGGGGTGCAAATCTTCTGAATTTGTAGGCTTATTTTTAAGCGAGGAAATAGGGAATTATTTCCCTTGCTGGTGGTGGTATCAGTCAGAGTCTCAGACCTAGTACCTGATGATAATCATCAGCCGTTCACCTCTCTCTCTCTCTCTCTCTCTCTCTCTCTCTCTCTCTCTCTCTCTCTCTCTCTCTCTCTCTCTCTCTCTCTCTCTCTCTCTCTCTCTCTCTCTTACACACACACACACACACAGAATCTGGAAAGTCCCCAGAGGGAACCAGTGAAATCTTTTTCTCTCTTCCACACCCACAGTGACATTTCCAATATCCCCCACCAATATGGCAGCCACCAGTATTATTTGTTTATTTGTCATCCATGTATTATTCCCTCATTTTGGCTCATTGTTTCCCAGACCAATTTCCAAGTGGGTTATTGTCACTCATTGTGAGTATCATTCATTAGTTTGCACCAAACGGCAGTGCCTTATTGAATTGTAGATCTATTCCGGTGACGGAATAAATATTCCTCTGATACAGGCACTTGTCTCTCATCTTTTTATTGCCTTCAATAAACCTAAGCAGTAACTTGTTTCCAGACTTCCTGGGCCTTTTGAATGCATGCGGTTTCTTTGCAGTAATGCCATTTTGTGTGACTGGAAGCAGTAGGGATCTGTCCCATAACCTCTAATGAGCTCAGCACTTGGGTTAATTCGATATTCTCACCTTAGAAGGTGTATTTAAATAACTGATTATTAGCATCAGTGGCACTGCTCATGTAGAGCTTCGTCTAACTGTTCTTTTACCCACAGATCAGGAAACTCCCCCAGTGTACAAATCCAGCAGTATTCATCTGTTTTCATCAGCCTTTCATCTGTTGAAAACATTACAATCATATATATATATATATATATATATATATATATATATATACATATTTTATATATATATATATATATATATATATGTGTATGGGTATGTATATATATGTGTATGTGTGTATATATATATATATATATACAGTATATATATGTGTGTATATATATATATGTGTATATATGTGTGTGTGTGTGTGTGTGTATATATATATATATATATATATATATATATATATATATATATATATATATATATATATATATATTAGTGCTGTCAATGTTAACGCGTTAACGCATGCGATTAATTTTTGTCTGGTTTAACGTGTCAAAATATTTAACGCAATTAATGCAGCATCCGTATTTTCTGCCATCCGTTGGCTAGCTTTAGCTACATTATATGATCACGCTCTTATTCATTTAAATGCTTTTAAACATTTCAAGCGCAGCAAGACAAAAGAGAATGCGCTGTCTGTGAATGCCCTTATGTGACACATACACACGTAGGCTACACACACACACACACACACACACACACAATGCATAGACAGGGCGCCAGAATCCAGTTCTCTTAAGCACTTGAACTAACAATAAACATCCTAAAGTGCCAGTTTTGTCGATTATCCTCATAAGAGCAATCTTAAATGATTTATATAAAGTCTAAAATGAACAAAAAGAGTTGTGAGAGAATGAGGCGAGATCCATAGACAGTATATAAACGGTGAGATCCGCGTGTCTGTCTGCTCTTAAAGGGACAGCAGCCAATAAAGCTTCCTGTCAGTAAAGTTAAAGAACAAAGGGAACAGAGAAAATGACTCGCTGTTCTTGACTAAATAACTTTTGTAGCTTTAATAAGGATTAACTATTTAATTTATAGTTTATGCAGTGCAGACTGCATATAACTTTGATAACTTTATTAAATTTCTGTATATTTCCTAACTGTTAAGACAGGAAGGGCAGGAGTAAACATGACATTTATTATGTTAGTATTGTTTTAAGTTTACTTAAATTAAAAACTGTTATATTTTTGAAGCCTAATAATAAATGTAAAAAAAAAAAAAAAATCAGTAGCTGTATTAATATCAGTAATACGGGCCTTCATTCATAAAAAGATGCCATTTAAACAAGTATTTAAAATATACTGTCTTTATGTTGTTTCTACATTAATTTGATTAACTGTGAAATTATTACATTAAAAAATATATTAAAAACGTACAAAAACATTTCTTTTTTTATTGCGATTAATTGCGATTAATCACAGAAAAAATGTGTGATTAATCTAGTTAAAGTTTTTAATCGATTGACAGCACTAATATATATATATATATATATATATATATATATATATATATATATATATATATATTAGTGGTGGGCCGTTATCGGCGTTAACGCACTCTTATCGGGCGATAAAAAAAATATCGCCGTTAATCTATTCTCAAAGTTGGGTTGGGAGCTGGGTCTATACTAAGCAAGCTATGATGACTTTCACCTTGATATTTTATATAACCGACTGGCTGAGGCCAGCCTTCAAAGATGCTCAGGACCAGTGGCGGACTGGGACAGTAAAACAGGCCGGGAATTTGACTCCACCCCAGGCCACCTCTGTTGCTGCAGTCACCACCACCCAATTCATGTGTCCACCAGACTGCTAAACTCTTTGGCTCTTTCAGTTGTTAGAATTGGGTTATACTTAAAAAATAAATAAAAATCCTTAGACTGTGGACGGGCAAAATAATCAAATGAAGTATCAAGGCATTCACTGCCTCTATCATCTTTCCCTTAATCCCCCTCTCTCTCACTCTGCACATTGAGTTTCTCTGCAATATGAAATAAGCACTTTCAATAATTTATATTAATTATGCAGCCATTAATTGTATGCCCCAATGATCACAGTCATGCTACTGATGATCTTATAAATCATAAAAGCACATATTTTTCTAAGAGTATAGCCAGCATGTTTAGTTTTGCTAATAGAGCAGGAACCTTCAAGTAAAGTTTAAGCTGAGTCAAAAGCTGAACTGCCCACCCTCTCTTGTTCAACAGCAGGAGCACTTGCAGCACTAGTGCTACTGTTGCTTCCTTCGTCACTTTCAAAAGAAATAAGCATTGTAAACTAGGCTACGTATTGTAGGCTAGAAATGTGCTAGTTTATCATTATTATTATTATTATTTATTAAATAGATTTTATCTCTTGTAAGTCGCTTTGAATGAAAGCGTCCTTCTGCCAAATGATTATGTAAATATTAGGGTGGAACAGTTCAACTTTTTCAGAGTTGTATGTGCTATGTTTATGGAAAAACTATACTTTCAATATATATATATATATATATATATATATATATATATATATATATATATATTATCATATTATTAAGAATATTCTAACTACAAGCAACAGCACAAATAAATACAATAGAGTAAAGATACAAATAAAATAAACTGACTTTCAGAGTTTTTTAGGTAGGTCTTGCATTAGTTTTTAGGTACAGAAATTAAAGTAATCAAATGTAAAACAGCATTGCATTTTGGACTATAAATTAAAGATTATTCTTTATTAAAGTAAAAAAAAAAGCTTTTTAATCAAGAGCAGTGAGTGATTTCTTTGTTGTTTCTGTTCGATTAATATAAAGACTGTCACTTTAAGAAAATGCACTGATCCAGTGTTCGTATTAATATTGAACAACAGTCAATGATTTGTACAGGTTTTTTTCATCGCTGATGTTGTAATGTCTGGGAATCCAGAATTATTTTAACCCTGTTTGTTTTACGTGTTATTTATAGTAAACCATATTACAGATGCTTTGTCAGATTTAAGTTGAACAGCGGTCCCAGCGCGTGCCGAACCGTCCCATCCCTAGTAAATATAAATGTAATTCTGACCGACCTTCTCCTTTACTGGCGAACATGGCTGGGATTTTGCAGCAACTTGCTGCGTCTGTGGCCAGGGCTTTTCTCCTCTTTATATGTTCCGTCTCTGCTCCTCCTTTGCGTTTACGCTCCATTTTTTGCGAGATTTTCTAAGGTAAAGCCTGCTTCTGGATATAGCAGTGCTTCGCTGATGTTTGGTCATGTGGTGGTGTCATTTTCACTCTGCGATCGCCTAATTCATAGGCTCATAAGACCGTCAATTAATTCGCAGTTGCATACAAGCCTATTGCACGTCAGCCTGATTGACTGCACAGCGGCAGCCGGCAGGCCAGAATGACCGTCAGGCCACCGGGAAATGTCCTGGTGCTCCCGATGGCCAGTCCGCCCCTGCTCAGGACAGTTGACGGGCCATTGCTGCGCATCGTCACGAAAGCTTATATTTTTCACGTGTTTTTAAGCCTTACCTCTTGTCGATTTAAACATTAAAGCATCCAAAAACAAGACGCGGAAAAGCTGAACAGAGTAGCTGGGTTACTTGGTTACTCGCGTGCTGTGTTCGGTGCGCACGAGAGAGAGAGCCACATATCACGGACAGCGACACTGAACCGAGCTCTCTTCTGCGAAGTTCTCCTTGAAGTCCCTCCTGCACCTGAACGAACAAATACAAATCGCAGTTTGAACAAACAAAAAGATGTGAAAGAGCCCAATTCAGTACTCGGGGTGTTCTGGTGTTCAGGTCTCACACAGAGAAAGGCGTCTCAAAACGCTTATTTTTGCTCTTGTGCCGACAAATACATACAAAATATGTCAAAATATCTACCTTGGTTCTTAAGTGAAAGTAAACAGTTGAGGAAAAAAATGGGATGTGTATTGCGTTCATCGTCTCTTAAAGTGACCGCGCCTAATTTAGCTACTGGCTGCTGTAATGCTAATCCAAGAAAATGAAAATGAAAATCAATCACTGCTATTTACTGAATTACTTTGTAGTTTTAACAGTCAAACCAAAAATTATTCAGACACCAGATATAATTTTTGATATATATAGCAAAACTGTAATAATGTGAGAAATGTTGAAGGTGTCTGAATAAATGTAGGTTTGATTGTATATTTCATTTTTACATCGAAGACTATTCAGTGCTATTTTACATTTAATTATTTGGTTTCTGTACCTTGACACCTAAAAACTTGAAAAAATCTTAAACATTGTGTAAATAGCACAAATTAATAAAAATAAACGAACATACAAATTAAACCATTTCAAACAGGGCCCACTGGTACAACCTTCACCGGGGCCCCGCTAACCCCAGCTACGGCCCTGCTCACGCCTGTTTCACACATACTCCATCTGCAGTGCATATGCAGTCCGTGTGCGTTACGTATGTGGTGCAGCACGGACTCGATGTGCTTTCACACAGGACGCGTTTGCAGTCCGTTACTCGATACGTAAACGATCACTTCACTGCTGCAGACGCAACGCTCCTGGAACGCAACTGGAATCCATTAACATGGGTTAAAAAATATGCAACGCATACGCACTGCAGACGGAGTATGTGTGAAACAGGCGTTAAGGTTGTTTGCACCTTGTGCAATGTGGAATTAGTTTACAGCTTTTTCAAGCACTTTGTGATGCATTTTGGAAACAGGAGATGAGCCCCTTTTCTAATGCACCACCAGGCTTGATAAACCCCTTCTCAAAGACTTACTGTTAGTCAATTTTATTTGGGTAACACACATATTCTGAATGCCTTCGGCAGAATTCGAATGAGCCATTTTAATCTAGATTAATTTCAAGATCAGAGTGAGATTAATCTAGATATATATATATATATATATGTGTGTGTGTGTGTGTGTGTGTGTGTGTGTGTATATATATATATATATATATATATATATATATATATATATATATGAATGTGTATGTATATGTATTTATATATATGAAATTGCATTAAAGAAATCATAAAAGAAATAATCAAGTGTACAGACCTGCTTAGTACAGGTACATTGTTTTTGTTTTTGATTTAACAATCTTTCTAAATGTAAGTGCTGTATTTTTTCATACGTTTTGACTGATTTCTGAAATATTTAGTAAATCTAAATGTTTTTCAAACTAAATGTAAATATCTTAAAAAATACACTGTAAACTAAACTGTGTTCGATCCCGAACACATATTCTTTAGCATAATGACACAATAATAATGACCATAACAACACATACAGAATAACACAAGTGATACAGAAAAAAGCCACAAGAAAAAGCAAGAAGCTCAAAATAAAATATAGAGTATGTCATATACACATATGAAAACACAATCATGGTAACACGTGACATTCAAATAAGGCAATAAACATTAATTTAACAGCATAGAAATAACAACATAAACTATTGCACATAACTCGGAGGAAAAAATAAGAAGAAACATTTATTTCAATGTAAAAAAAATCATATGTGAATAAAATCAGTTTACGTCTTTTTTTTTGCATTGTAAATTGAAAAGCAGTTTTCTTGTTCTTTTTGACTCATTCTTTTTACTTCCAAAAACTGTAAATTCAACAGTAATTTACTCTGTAAAATCAAATGTCCATTAAATATATTACAGTTTTTCACCATATATAGTAAAGGGAAAATACTTTTAGCCAAGTAACAGTTTTTTTATTACTTAATTTTTCTGCATTTGGCTCCCCCCCACTTTTTTTTTTACCAGTTTACAATAATTTTTTACAGCATAGAATTGTCTCCATAGAATAAAAACAAAATGTAAACACAGCATCTCGATGCATGGACAGGACAGAGCAAAACTGCATGCCCATTGTACATGACCTTCCAGCCGGTGGTGGAGGCATCCATGTAAACCACAGCATTCCCGGAGACCTGTTCCAGGGGCACTCCGGCATGGAGAAATGTAAGATCTGACCATGGGGTGAAGGTTTGGCGACAGGCCGTTGTTACTTGGACCAGGTGAGTGCCAGGCTGCCACACCCACCTAGGGACATGCCCATGAAGCCAGTGCTGAAGCGGTCTCATATGCAATAGCCCTAGCGGTGTAAGTGCCACTGCAGCTGCAAAAGCTAACCAAAACTATACCAAATTTAAATACTTTCTTTTTCGAAAATGTCCTAGTATTTTATTTTTTTCATAGAGGTCAAGTAATAAAGGTAAGTTTTAAATGACATGATGGTGAGTAACTGATGACAGAATTTTAATTCTTTGAGTGAACTGTCCATTCAGTGTTAAAAAATTACAGTTCACATTTTGTGGTGAATGTACATGGGTGTCTTCTCATGTTTGATACCTTTGAAATACAGAGAACAGCAGGAAATTTACATATCCAATCATCACATGTTCCTAAGAGTTCACAGCCTCAAGATAGCATAGCACACACCATACTGTCATATTTCCTCAATTCTGCTGCTTTTGAAGAGAAGTGAAATCAACAGTGCAGAAACATCATTAATTCATCTGCTGAGAAATATGAAAAAATAAGGTCTGCAATGTCAAGTGCTTTGAAAGCTGTGAACTTGCGAGTAAGGTCCTTGTATGTCTCTGGTTAGGGTTATGTAGGGAGTGTGCAAAGAAAATCTGATGAAACTGGCTGTAAAGTGCAAAAATATCAGTCCAGTTTAGATACTTCAATAAATTGTACAATATTCTGTTTAATATCCACTTTTACTGCTTATATATTTTATATAACTATCCATTGTATGCAATTAAATGAAGTTGTCACATCCTTTTTTGAAGTTATCAAAGCAAATTCATTAAAGACCTGAATCACGATTTTGCTGGAGATATCTCAAGTGCAATTACCACAGATTTCCCATCTGAACAGTTTTTCTGTAACTTTTCATTCAAGTAGATTATTCCCCATGGCATTCAGAGCTGATGGGGAGTTTGTTCATGGCAGGGAGGAATGCAGGCAAGGTTTCCTGAATTAATATATTTTTTTTCTAAGCAGGCAGTAAAGTTCATGTACAACCTATGCTTGAAACAAAAGCATTCTTATGTAGTTTAGGTTGCAACTTTAATGTTGTTCTATTTATCAGCTATAACACTTAACAATAAGGTTCAGTTGATTCACATTAGGTAATGCAGTAGGTAAGGTAGAAGATAAATATTTGTGCAGCATTAAGTGCAACATTATTAATCTAAATTAATGGTGTTTTAGTCCAGTAAACAAATGCATTTAAAGAGTAAGTTCAAAACAGCTCTACAAAGAAAACCTGAATGCTTAAATAAAAGTATAAAAAGATAAAAATCAAACATATGAGTATAGCTGCACAGTTGTGGATAAATTGATCATAATTTTTTTTTTCGGGCATGTATCAGATATGATAGAAGATAAATATTTGTGCAGCATTATTAATCTAGATTAATGGTTCCAGGGCTATATGTCATGTTTATGTTCTGTTTTGGTTTAGATTTCCCTGTGTTTTGTTTTCCCTGCCTTGACCTAGTTTTCCTGTGTTGCTTATGTCATTCTGTTCACCTGTTTCTTGTTGATTTACTCATTAGTCCCTCATTTGGTTTAGTTTTTATAGCACTGCCTTTCCTACGTTTCTTTATCCAGTCTTCATTGTTTTAAGAGGTTGTGTTTTCCCATGTGGATTTATTAAATATATTAAATAAATATACTCTGTTTGTTTTGACCCTCCTTTGTGCTTCTTCAAGCTTCTTCCCCAGCAACCTGTGATAATAACAATCTGTATATATGAATATATATACACCACTTGCATGGTGACGGCTGGTGGATAATTGACCATTTGTTTTCCTTAAGAGCTCGCAATTTAACTAGTTAAAATTTTTGATTAAAAAACAAAATATGTAGAAAACTGTTGATCTAACAGTTGATTTTCACATCAAGAAGCAGAGTGTTGTATCTAGAATACATTTAATTACAACTAAGCAGGAGGAAATGATAGTCCTGCTGAGGAGACACAATACTAGAGTGTGGTATCTGTGATATCTTCCATGCTTGTTTATGCTTTATTTGTCTCTAGTTGTTTTTGCTTAATAATATCGGATGACAAGAAGTACATTCAAAGTGCCAAGGCCAATAAGCAAAACAAAGAAAAACATCTTTCTAATTGACTCAGGGCCTATTAATTAGACCATTTCAATCCTACAAACAAATTGCTTGGGGGATTCTTGAACAATCTCAAACACTGACTTAAGGAAGGAAAAAAAGTGCATGAAACATCACAAGGATCAAATATGGCGTATGCAGAATATGTGGCAAATAAGGGGCCCAAAACCAAAAGGGAGTTCACCCATGAGACAATCCATCAGTAAAATAAGTTAAAAGTGAAAAGTAAATTAACTTAGAAGTACGTAGGGCCTGAATTTCACCACAGGATTTTGCCTAATTGTAACACTTCACTCACATTATATTCCCTAAAATGTTACTTTAACAATTTAGTAACATTAATTTACAGTGGAGCAAATATATACATCTTTACTGATGTTCAACATGTTCATTTGCGAATGAGTGTTAACAGTTAAAATTCACAACATACATGTACACTTCCCAGGATTTATTTAACATTGCAATGTAAAGGAAGTAGTAAGAGATTTTGTTGTGATGTACATCCAAGTGAATGGATTATCAAAAAAGCAGTTTTAACAGATGGTTGTGGATTGGATGGAGGCGGATCTGAATGCGAGCTTACAGTTGATTGTAAAAACCATGTGGATTTAAGCAGTTTGATCAGTTTACTAAACTGAGACATTTTGCTCATGTTGTTCATAATGAAAAACTTAATATTGTCATTGGTAAATATAGTATTTTGTTTATTGGTATAATTGGTAGTGTGCTGTAGTGCCGAAGACTACAGGCAATGAAAATAGATCCAGAAATGAAACCTGAGAGGAAATGAGACTGAAATCACATCAAATGTGATGCAATTAACTTCCTTAAAGCGGGCAAAATTTCTGTAAATTAATTCTCTTATGCATTTCAGAGGACTAATCTTTTTTTTTTTTTTAGCTTTGTCTGTAATCACCCTCATTAGTTTTCACAACAGCAAAGGAGATGTTTAAACTTCTGACATGTAATCTGTTGCTGTGGAGACAATTGAGAGTGAGTTTACATCTCTCACCGGAACCTGCAGATGTGTTATTATTTGCTATTATGTACAGGAACACTCCATCCACTTGATAGGCTTTATCTATCTCCACTACACAAACATTTTATGATTGAGCAAGCGAATATCCTTTGGGCACAAATCGTATTTTTAAACGCATTAAAAACATTCATGAAACTCTAGAGAATAGCTCAATTATTTCATACTTTTTTTTTCAAAGCCACAGCCGGATTCATTTCCCCAGTCCAATCAGTTGTGATCAAATAAACAGAGACATGGAAAAATGCGTCTGTTGATCAGAGCGTCGTTATTCTCAGCTCAAAGAGAGAATAGATCATCAATACAACAGTGACATTCCACTCAGCTGTCCCATTTTCTCTTGTTTACCAGTGTGTTCTGTTCCGCATCAGTCGTTCACAGACCATTTTTAAAATAATTCAATCAGAATCGCTCAAAGTTGGATATATTCTCCTTTTCCTGAATTTTATTTTCCCCATTGTGCTGAACACCCTTTATGAACTAGGCCATGTTGGTGAGGTGGGGATGTGAATGATAAATGGCTGAAGGTGGAGTGAGGAGGCGGGACCGTTGTAGCAGCAGAATAAAGTGCTTTAAGGAGCTCATTTGTCATCCAGAACCCGGTGTGCTGCGCGAGGTGAAAAGGTCCCCAAGTCTCTTAAATGAGCTCTGAACTTTCCCGTTGTCCACCGGCTATACCACGAAGCAATCACCTCCACGTCCTGCCTTCCTAAGTTCCCCTTGAGCCGTGTCAGTTGAGAAAGGAAAGATTAAATGGCATATCTAAAGCGCGCAGGTAGATGACCTCCCGTGTCCTGTATTCCTATCCTGGCTGGATTTTGCTTCAAGGCTTTTCTTATAGTTTATAAGAAGTGGTCTTAAATAAATATGTACATGATATATACATTTATTTTTAGATTGCATTTCTATCTATCCGTCTGTCTGTCTGTCTGTCTGTCTGTCTGTCATGTTGAATTGATGCACAAAAAACATTTCTTATTATGTTGGAAACAGCTTTTGTTGTGTAATTTTTGGAAATACACTAGCATTCAAACTTTTGGGCTTAGTAAAAAAAAAAAAAAAAAAAAAAAAAAAACACTGACAGTAAAAACATAATGTTCCAAATGATTTCTGCTTCAAATAAATGCTGTACTTTTGAACTTTGTTCCTCAAAGAATCCTGAACAAACCTGAATATTAAGCAGCACAACTGTTTTTCACATTGATAAGATTTCTGAGCACCAAATCAGCATATCAGAATGGTTTCTGAAGGATCATGCACTGAAGACTGGAGTAAAATTCAGCTTTGCCATCATGAATAATGAATAAATAAGATTTTCAAATTAATAAGATTTAAAAAATTATTTTAAATAGGAAACAGTGCTTTTAAAGTGTAGTAAAATTTCACAATATTACTGTTTTTTGTAGTTTTGATCACAGTTCGGAAAAAAGTTAATTGCAAACCTATCGAAGAATAATGTAATTTCTGTTACACAAATGCATACACTAAGAACCTTAGCTAGTAAAACATAAATATAAAAAAATGATGTGAAATTTATTTTATTTATTTAAATGCTAAGTATACTACAAATACATTTACATATTCATGTACTTAATAAAAATACCCCGCAATTGTGCTTCTGGTCAGGGACAGAGAGTAAAAAACGGCTCTGGATTTTCTCCCAAACAGGCCCACCACAACTACAAACAGTCGCTACTATCTCACAATATTACAGTAATCCTATTGCATTTATGGCAGATAACATCACAAAACCCATGGTGACCCTGCTTACATAAACAAAAGAAACCATCACAGAAATGTTAATGATTTCCACTACAAACACCATTAAAAACATTACAAACCATCAACTTTTAACCATTAAATAATGGTTTCATGTTTCAAGTTTTGGGACATTTTATATTAGGATTTAGTAGCTTTAACAAAAGCCACGAATAGAAGGTGACCAATTACAAGTAAAGATCAACAGGCACCATTAAAGTTTCCATTAAAACCAATACAATTTTCACTATAACAGTAAAACCATTACAAATTATGTTATGCTTTATATTTTTTTTCAACAGAGGATTGAAATAAATGCATTATTGTATAAACTAAAATACTTGAAATCTACATAAAAAGAACATAATGTAATATGTGACAATAAGCATAAACCTAGAATCTAGAAACATGAAACAACAGAATTCTTTAATTTAAGTTTTCATATGTCTTTGTGTGTGTGTGTGTGTGTCATGTTAATCCGACTCATCACCTTATAGGCTACTTCACTTACTCTTTTTTTTCTAACTCAATAGCTCTCAAATATAACTCTTTGTAGAATCGCTGCTGTCTCTTTATGAATTAATGGAATATTCATGCCAGACAATACGGAGTAATAAATAGCAGTGGATGCTTGGACCTGGATTTTAACTGTAGTTCTATTAGGCTACATGCTGTGCATAGTGGGAGAGGTGGGCAAAGGCAACCTGATTTTACTGTTTGCTTTTTTTCTTTTAGCTTCTCCCAGTCACCTTTATCTTCATGTCTTTTGCTTGCCATCATGATCTCACACTCTTTTGGATCAGTTTTGGGCTCTTATCAGGGTTGCTAGGTGCCAGATAGAAACGTCAGAACGTCCAAATGGTCAGTCCATCCCTGCTTCTGGTATACTAAACTGGTGTAATTAAAGTATATACAAATTTTGTACTTTAATTGTATGGAAGTAGTGCAACTACAGATGCTGTATAATGAAATATATTTACATATGTTAAAGTGGAACTAGTGCAAGTATGTTTTATCTACACTTTAAATATCTTGCATTTAAAGACTGATATTATTCCAAGATCATACAATCCTCATCAATAGTGGCATTATTAAGAAATATAAGCTTAATATAAAAAATGTGCATTGTGCATAAGTAGTACTCAAAATAAAGTTATAGTAAAATTATAATTTTTCAATATTGAGTGATATGTCATGAAATAGAAGATTTGTTAATCGATTTGAACTATAATTAGTATGAAATAAAATTTTAAATATATTACTATATTACTAGGGTATTGTCACAGACATGGACTTCTGTTCCTTTTGTGTTATCCCTATTTGGTCATGTTCCATTCCTTGTTTTGTTAATTGATTACTACCAACCTGTGTCCATTCCTCTGATTACTTTCCATGGCTTTTTAAACCCTTTCTGTTAAGTTCTGTTTTATCCGCTATTAATGTGATGTTCAATTATTTGGATTTGTGTTTGGATGTGGCCTTTTTCCTCCCATGGATCATTAAAGGAACTCTTTATATATCTCCTTCGTTGTGTGCTGGATTTACACTCCAGCACGTGTGACAGAATAATGGACCGAAAAACTGAATACATTTTGCGACGTTGTTCTTTCTTTTTTGTTTTGTTTTCCCCCTCTCCCGGAATGGCCTTACCAGCTGTCCAGCTCCTATGCCTGGAGCAGTTGGACCATTCGCTGGAGGACCACACTAGGGACTTTCTCAATCTGGCGTGCCTTACCCACTTCCCAGACCACTCGCTCTGTACTATTTATTACACCGGCCTGAGCGAACATACCAGCGAACGGGTCCCAGAGAGGATTTCACTGCCTTCGTGGAGTGGGTGTTGGAGATTAACGGATCCCCGTTCACCGTCTGCCCCGCTGAGGAGGATATCTCCAGCCCCACTCCCGAGCAAGAGACCAGCCAGCTATCATCCCGCGGCAAGGAGATACTGCCTGAGCCCACCGCAGACGGAGAGCCTGAGCCCACCACGAGCTGATCGTCGCCATGGAGCCTGAGCCTCGATCAACGTCTGACTAAGTGCATGAGCAGTCAACATCGTCCGTTCCTGAGGGAGTTTTGGTGGAGATCAAGGGCATGGAGGGAAGCCCTGCCCACCCTGCAACTAGTGTCTGGAGTTTATTATGAGGAACTTATAGATGTTTTCCAGACAGATTTAATTGATTGGTTTGGTGAGGTATTACCCAATTCCCCTGCGTCTCCGCTGATTCCGCCCAGCCCCGAATCTCCTGTGTCTCTGCTGGTTCTGTCCAGCCCTGAATCTCTTGCGTCTCCGCTGGTTCCGCCCAGCCCTGAATCTCCTGCGTCCATCTGTGTTCCCTCCCAGCCTCCCTCTCCCGCCTCCTCTCAAACCAGCCAGTTCCTCAACCCCATCTCCGCACCGTTCCGGGAGGGGGCGAACTGTCACAGTCATGGACTCCTGTTCCTTTTGTGTTATCCTTATTTGGTCATGTTCCGTTCCTTGTTTTGTTAATTGATTCCATTCCTCTGATTACTTTCCATGCCTTTTTAAACCCTGTCTGTTCAGTTTTGTTTTGTCCGCTATTAATGTAATGTTCAATTATTTGGATTTGTGTTTGGATGTGCCCTTAGTCCCTATAATACACCCGGCGCAATGCGACACAAGGTGCAGCGCAAGTGTGTTTGCTAGTTTCAGTTTGGCGCCGTTCACATTTTCCCGTCCAGCACCACATCATTTAATGCTGGTCTAAAAAAGAGGTGTGTTCAGGCGCATTGCTAGCGCAATGCTATTTTAAGGAGCTGAAAATAGACTGCGCCATAGACCAGCTTAAACCTGGTCTAAAGTCTGGCACAATGTTTTTTCTTTGTTATTTAAAGAGCTTCTTTGTTATTTAAAGTATAGGCTGGTCCACAACACGCGTACACGCTTCTTATTAAACACAGGGACGCACAGCAGCACACAAACATGCCAATTATTAAAAATGAAAGGATTGCAATGCATAAGATTTTTTTGTAGGCTAATATATATATATATATATATATATATATATATATATATATATATATATATATATATATATATATATATTTATATATATATTGAAGATATGAACTGGTCTACATATATCTATATGTGTCTGCTGTAACATAATTATTTAATCAGATTTTTTTTACACTTCCTTTGATGTATTTGGCATTATGCGTGCAGGAAGTGCTCATCATGAATGCCCTGATGCTGATAGTGCTGATAATTCATTCACAATGTCTTCTGCTGGATCTGCTGGAATTTAGCAGTGGAACGAACACATCCAACTCACTCTCAGCACAAACACAACTAATTTTCATCCTGACAAGAGGCTCGTTTTTTTATCCTGGTATGCTTCACTCACTCCCTCCCTAACCGCTTTCTTTATCATTTAAAATTGATGCCAACTCCCCAATGGCCTTTCTTATGGAAGCAAAGAGACTTTGAAGTTTGGAGGACTCCTCTGCAAAGCCCTCAGGCATCTCCTTCATAAGGCTACTGCTACCATATACCCCCCACCCCCCAATAGATCTCGTTCTTTCTCTTTCTCTTTCTCTCGGCCACTATAGTTCTTGGGAGAATTCACTGCTACTGCAGCATAGTGAATAGCAAACAAAACTTGTGAAAGGGCATGTCAACAAATTCAGTCTCTGGAAGATGATGGGGAAAATGTAATAAAAGGACATGTCATTTGCATACAATAAATTCACGGTTTCAAAGCAAACTCTTAAATATTTACAATCATATGCTTTTGTATACAACAGTATTAAAGCATATTCTAAACATTTTAGTGGCTGTGACAAATGCTGTTTCTGATGATCTAGTTGTTGTGTAAGGTGTAATGCAATATCTTTGTATGCATGCCCATGATATGGTATGATTTTTACATAAACATTTTCTTTGAGAAATGAATATAGACAGGAGCACAATCACACTATTTTTCCTAGTTTTGCCTGTAGTACAGTGATGTTGTATTGCTATTGAAATCTGTTTAACACTCTACAACCTTGAGTTTAAAAAAGATTGTTTTCATTCATTATTGCCCATTAAAAATTATGATGGTTAAGAATATTTATTTCGTTTTAGAGAACTTTGCTAATAGTCAGCAGTTAGTTGCAAAGTTGTTATAAAGTGTAAAGCGCACGGCGCAGGTGCACTCAGGGCATGTCCAAACCCACTTTTGCTATTTTTACGACGGAAAAATGGTTGGCGCTCCCGGGTGCAAGGTCTAAATGGGTTGTCCCCATTCTCTTAATGAGTAATGGGTGTTTTTTGGGTGTAACGTGCAATAAACGCGCAATAACATGTTTCTGTAGCTCAAGTGGTAGAGCATTGCGTTAGCAAGCGCAAGGTTGTGGGTTCGTATCCCAGGGAACACATGTTAGGAAAAATTGTTAACCTAAATGCAATGTAAGTCGCTTTGGATAAAAGCGTCTGCTAAATGCATAAATTAAATTAAATTAAATTAAATTAAATTAAATTAAATTAAATTAAATTAAATTAAATTAAATTAAATTAAATTAAATTAAATTAAATTTAATTTTTTGGGTGTAATGTGCAATAAACCAATCAGAGTCTCATCTTCCATTCCCTTTAAGAGCCAGTTACGCTCGTGCCATGACGGATTTGCTATTTACACGGCGGAAGAGATGCAATGGAGCTGTTTGCGTGCAAGCAAATAGATAGCCTAATTCTGATGCATGCGATGACTATCCATTATGACATGTAGTCATATATATATATATATATATATATATATATATATATATATATTAGCCTACAAAAAAATCTTATGCATTGCAATCCTTTCATTTTTAATAATTGGCATGTTTGTGTGCTGCTGTGCGTCCCTGTGTTTAATAAGAAGCGTGTACGCGTGTTGTGGACCAGCCTATACTTTAAATAACAAAGAAGCTCTTTAAATAACAAAGAAAAAACATTGTGCCAGACTTTAGACCAGGTTTAAGCTGGTCTATGGCGCAGTCTATTTTCAGCTCCTTAAAATAGCATTGCGCTAGCAATGCGCCTGAACACACCTCTTTTTTAGACCAGCACACCCATGGGCGCAAAAATTAGCCAAATGCATTTGCTAATTAAATGATGTGGTGCTGGACGGGAAAATGTGAACGGCGCCAAACTGAAACTAGCAAACACACTTGCGCTGCACCTTGTGTCGCATTGCGCCGGGTGTATTATAGGGACTAATGTGTTACATGAAATAAAATAATAATAATAATAATAATAAAACCTTACTGTATTTCAGGTATAGCTACCGAGGTATAATTTCTCATTTTCATTTAGTTTATGGATAGACTAATTTAACTAAAACTAAAAATTATAGACATATTTAAAACAAAACAACAAAATTACTAGAACCTTAACTAAAATTAAAATGAAAAAAGAAAATATAAAAACATAAACAAATTCAAAATATGAATAAAACTGTAGTAGTACATCAGTTATACTAAAAAGAATCCATGCTGCAAGTTACTGTTGTAACTGGTATCATTTCGAAAAACGAAACAAAAACAAACTGTCATCATTTCCATTATTTCCTAAGATGATGATTATTATTATTATTTTTGTTTAGAGATAGGTCTCTTTTTTTCACCCAAATCAAAACAAATAATCTTCTGTGTACAACAAATGAAAGTCATACAGGTTTGGAACGACATGAGGTTGAGTAAATTATGGCAGAAAAAGAGATGAAGTCTCTATTAACTGTTAAATTTAAGATCACAGCGTAGTGTTATTGCTATCTAAAGGCATTTTCATGTTTGATCAGAAAATTGACACCAATTAAAAACATCAGATCTCAAAACAGCAATCAGTTTCACTGGGTTTTCTTTTCAGAAGCTTTGGGAAAGCTTGCTAGCAGTTCTCTGCTTTATTGGCTGTCCTTATAGAATAAACAAGCAATGTTTCTTTGCTTGTCCTTGACCCTTCAGAGCACCAGGCAGGTAATGGCTCCTGATAAGTTGGAAATGGCTGCCGGAGAATGAAGCGAGTAGCTTGTAGGAGCCTTATTGGGGTGTTCCAACCCCACTGAATTGAAGTCAGCTTGATGGGATGGGATATCCGTCTCATTACTTGGGTCTCAGGCCTTGCAGGAACGGAGGCAGAGGGCAACAGAAACATGTTCAAGAGCTGACCTGCTATTGAAGGTGTCAGAGATGGAGAAGCTGGAAGAAAGCACCTAGTATTACTGAAACACCTCTTTGTCTCCATTAGTGCTTGTTCTCAGTTAAGTCCCTCATCCCCCTTATAAGTTCTGTTCAAATTAATTGAAGTGTCTTTGTTTTTTTTTTGTAAGATTAAGGGCACCTTAAATATAAATTATAGTGGTGAGCATGCATTGACAGAATAAAGAAGTTTTTGAGGAAAGATTACGAATTATTAAAGGTGGGGTAAGTGATTTATGGTAGTCAATGTTGATATTTCAATCCCCAAAACAAACACGCTCCTACCCCAAAAGGGTCTCACCCCTATTTTGAAAGGGGCTCCACCCCTCACCTACGTACGCAAACCAGGCACTGATTATGGCGGAATCTGCATTATTATCTGCTTTATTAAAAATAACTTACTTTTCAGAAACACTTTGAGAGCTCACGCTTGAAACAGACAGTGGAGGAGGTTTAGACTCTTCTTCCTTATAGAGTGTGGAAATGAATGTCTTTATCATAGCTGAAGGGAGCGACAATTTGATTGCATATGAACAAACAAGCGAACATGACACATGAGCATATTCAAGCAAAAGCCAGCATATATTAGTTTTGTGAAACAAAGTAAAACTAATGTTACTCAACTATTGAGAAGAAACAAAGCACAGGTCCTACTTACACGGGTCCTACTTCTTGAATTATCATAAGCCTTCTTTAGTTCTGCAGACATTTTCCTCTTTTGTTTTTTATCAGACATCTCTATCTTTCTGTCATTACTCTGCTTTGCTAATGTCCATCCTGTGGACTCACTGAGCGCTCTCTCCTCCACATCATGAGTACACACGCCCCTTACTGCTGATTGGCTACAAGTTTGTTTTGGTACTAAGCCCAACTTGCTTTTCTAAAGCGTTTTTGGGAAAAAAAAATGCATACCCCACCTTTAAGATCTATTAGGCCAAACATAAATACTTTTATTCTTGCCAAGCTAATTCAAGACACCTATCAAGTTGATATAGAACATCCCAAAGCCAAAATTTATAAATGTACACTCATAAATTGAATATACAAAGATAGTACCTTCTCAAGAAGCATCTAAGAAATTACTACAGGAAATCTGATATCTGATGGTGAGTGCACTTCAAAGGCTTTTATGCTGGCTTATGAATGCAGCCGGTGAGATTCATCATGTCTCAGGCAGATGAGGTTTTGATTTTTAATAAACCTTATTAAGTCTATTTTGAAAACCCATGGGTGATTTCATAATCAGCTTCTCAAATATCACACATTTCCTGAGATCACTGTTGCCAAGATCTCAGTCAGATGCATGACTAATTGTTTTTCACCAGGCTAAATTCCTGAGGGACTATGTCGCCCATACAGAATTTCAAAGAAAACGCTAAGGATGAACCGAAACTGCTAAGAGTTTGACTCCCATTGGACTGAGACATTGCAGTATTGTTCATAATAACGGCAGAAACCATTTTGTTATGCAATCACAAAAACTCTTTCCTACAGAACATTATCACTTTTTCCTCTTGCTATGCTACATTGCCTGGGGTGTGTGTGGATCAAACTCAAGAGTTATGATATAGAAGTGAACTCTAAAGTACTACAGTACAAGTTGTCTGTTGTCTTGTTTGTCAGATGTGTGGAGATGGACTATGTTTCTGAAAGTCCAGATGAGGAGGTGTAAATCTTTTGCTGTAACTGTTTGAGGCTGATTGAATTTTCACCCTGCGGACATTGGCCCCCTGTGTCTTGGATAATGAATGCCTATTGATTTCCGTGTTCTTTGATATATGGACATCTACTTTATAAGATGTAATTGTCCTTCTTTGGTGCAGACTTTAACTGAATCACCATAGTCACAGTCTTTGATTTTTTCCCTGCAGTTTCAGTATGTTGTCTTTCTGTATTCATTATAATTATTTTTGCACCCCATTTAACAGGCTGTCAAATAAATGTTTTGTTTCTTTGCATATTAACTAGTCTCTCAATTTTAGAATTCACTTATATTTTGTGTTTTTTTGTACACCATCTGTAATGGTGTGTGCACACCAAAAGCAAAGTAAATATTCACATTGCTTTTCTCACTCTAGATTACTTTTTTTTTCTTTGCATTATTTGTGCAAATTAAAACAATAATTAGGGATCAAACAATACCATTTTTTTCAGAACTGATCCGATCCAATACCAGAAATTCTGAGTATCGGCCAAATTATTATAATATATATTTTTGGTCCCATTTGCAACAGGGTCTCTCCTTTGGTTTCGAACAAACAGGACTGATGTGATAAGCTCTATAGCTCCTTATTTATAAGGGCTAGCACCCTTTTCAGACTGCACCAAACAGGGTCCATACAATATATTATACACAGAAGAAAAAAAATTACATTTTACACATATACACAAATATCAATCTGTGTAAACTCATGGGTACTTAAAGGGATACTTAAAAAAGGAATCATGTGCTGAACGGAAGATGTGATTGAGGCGATTATCGCAGATTTGCGGCAAACGTGTTCCTGTCGCACGGTGTGAATTCGCTTCTATTCGTGTCTTTGCATTGACTTTGAATGTAATTGACTGTCTACTCGCACAAATAATTATGCCTGTGAACAAATTACTGGTAGGATAGTAAGTTATACAGGTATCAGATGATGTAATGAAAGAAAGAAAAAAACATAATCATGACCTTCTCATGAAAAGTCTTTCACAAGAACTAAAACCAATGTAAACCAGAGTAACCTAGAATGTTAGATAAACATTATGAGCATTGTTTGACCTTACAAATGTCACCTGCACCATTGAGTTGACAGCCATATATGAGACTTTTGCTCATTTGACATCCCTCAGAAAGGAAAGTGACAGTTATGGTAGTGTACACTGAAGGGCTTCAGGTTCTTCCCAAACCTCAGCCCTGTAATGAGGTTCCATATGGTTTAGAATTAATTGAATGTACTGTGGCTGACAGCCTAAGTCTGGAGGGTAATTCTGTAGCAGGGACACTGGTTCCGCCTCAATTGAGACCTGGCAGATTGGAGTCCTCTGAGAATTTGACCCTCAACCCTCAATCCAAAAGTATGTCATTATTTGGACATCACTGCCCAGCAGTACCTTTTTCTCCTTTTTGCTTTGTTTAAAGATTTCAGAGCATTTCTCCTTGTCAGGAACATAATTCAACCTTGTAATGTTGTTTGGGGATGGAGGTGAGTGCTGTCCTTCAGTTTAAAGTTTCTGGTAATTGTTTGGGATCAAAATAGGATATACAATTGTATTTCATTTAATCATGGCTGTTAGCTGATTGAAATATTAAATTACATTTAATCTACTCATGTTTTGTGTGTGTGTATCATTACTGGATTCAGCAATTATGGTGGATGAGACTCATAGTGTAATGTTTATGTATATATAACGTGTTTTTCTATATTAACAATTATTTTTAAGTGTCTGCCAAATTAAACATGCGGTCTAAATTTAAATGCAATTTAAAATAAGATGCAGATAAATAATATATATTTTCTTGTCTGCATTGAAACACAGTAATTGCAAATACTGAACTTGCCAGTCTACAATGAATACCATAAAAATAGTTCACACTTTAATCTTACATGTTTTTTGCCACTACAGCAACTTTCTTTTTTGAACATGTGTTTTGCTGATTGGTGACATTTCATACATGTTCATCTTCGATGATAATTAAGTGCTCTAAGTGATTATTTTTTGGAATGCCACACAGAAATCATCTCTTCTACCTGACAGATATGACTGAAATGGTTGTTATGAGAAATAACACTCTGTGACAGCCCAAGGCCATGTTTTGTTTTCCAGTCAGTCAGTGTGCCTGTTAGTTTTTGCTGACATTGGATTGGCTGATTTGTTTTTGGAGTGCGTGGTTTTGTGGTTGAAATTAGCAGAATGAAACAATGTCAAATATGCTAGCACCAATTACACAAAATTAAGACAAAAAAGCAAATTTAGCTGACTGCGTATCCAGTTCATGCTGTGATCTGAGGATTAGACAGTGTACCAAAGCTTATCTCTTTCGATAGAAATTTTGTTTTTGTAAAATAACGGAATGGCTCCAGGTCTTACAAAGAATGGCTATTAATAAGTTAAACACAGATGAATAGTCTGTGTGAAAACTGGTATTCTCCTATTTTCGAGAGTTGGTAAAGCTGATCTTATTGGATTATTCTCTTTGTGAAGGTGTACGCTTTGTCCCCAGGCTGACGCCAGAGTTAAAAGCAAACAGGACGTCAGGCGCAGACAAACCGGAGGCTGGAGCTGCATTTTAAACAGCCTGGCAGCCTCCTCACCTGCTGATCTTCAAAGAGTTTGATGATGAATGAGTCCTGTGAACAAAATATTTGAGGTGTGAGAGTAGCGTACTGATCTATACCACAGCTCTTTGAGAGGGACATGATATTTACCATTTGACTTTGTTCTGCATAATTGCAGATGGTTTGTGTTTCTGTGGCACATTTTAAAATAGTGCTGTATTTGAAAGGCAGTTTCAGAAGAACTAGAGAAAATGGGTTTACCTCAGGCAGGTAGAATTCCTGTAAAATTTTATTGCTGCGATCTATTCAAAGTCGAATGTGGATATTCCTATCTCCAACTTCCCATGATAAAGGCGTCAGGTTCTTGGAAGGTTACGTGTAAGGAAACACAATTGAATCACTACTTTTAGCATTGCAGGAGTGTGACTGCCTTGGAATAAATTACGTAGCAACCAAATTATGAAGGATAAACAATGTTATGTATTACTAAAATCTGTTCTGAAGTAAAAAATCACACCTGTCTCTGCGAATTTTTACTATATAGTTTCATTTTAAAGTATGCACTGATATTAAATAAACACTCCACTATTTCTGAAAATAGGCTCATTTTCCAACTCCCCTAGAGTTAAACTGTTGTGTTTTACTGTTTTCGAATCCATTCAGCTGATCTCTGGGTCTGGCAATAGCACTTTAGCTGTAGCTTAGCATAGATCATTGAATCTGATTAAACCGTCAGCATCTCGCTCAAAAATTACCAAAGAGTTTAGATATTTTTCCTATTTAAAACTTGACTCTTCTGTAGTTACATCATGTTCTAGGAATGACAGAAAATGAAAAGTTGCAATTTTCTATGCCGATATGGCTAGGACCTATGCTCTTATTCTGGCGTAATAATCAAGGAACCTTACTTAAGTTACAGCTAAACTGTTTAACTCTAGGAGAGTTTGAAAATGATCCTATTTTCCAAAATAGTGGAGTTTTCCTTTAAACTTGTGATGTAAGAGAAGTAGTGACAGATCTTTTCTTCAGTATTTTGACATAGGCCCAACACCTGAGTGGAACTAATTATCCAAAAAAAAAGTTACTTAGACAGAAGCATATCTTAAAGGGATAGTTCTACCAAAAATTAAAATTTTCAAAAATGTCTCACCCTCAAGCCTTCCTAGGTGTATTTGATTGTGTATGTGATCAAACGGCAACTAGCGTAAAGTGTGAGGTGGCACTCTTTACAAGCACTACAAGCATTACAAACACCAACTGTGCGAGACTTTTTAGTGCATTGCATCGAGAGTAAGCGGTTGTTGTTGCTGGTTACTGATTGAAAGTGTGAAATGGCCTTTAATTAATGGACCAACTAATAAATAAACTGCAAAATGTTATGTTTCTAATGCACGTCCGAATTGCATGTTTTCTGACAGACTTGCACAAGCCCGAAAGTTATCTGCCTGTTAGCCAGGGTTCAAAATCCAAAGCGTGAGGAAAATCTGTGCTGAAACAGTGTTACTCGTCAGTTGCTTAGTAACATTTTTATGAATTTTTACAAGTTATGGATGTGACAATGTGATGCATCCAACAAACATTTCCCCAAATTTGTAATGAGAATAATTTATAAATCTTCTTTTGTCAACAAAAAGAAGCACGGAGGTCTCCCTGCAGGTTTCCGCCAAAACAATTCCTAAAAATAAATAAATAAGATGAGAAAAAGCAAGAAATCCATCAACATTTAGAAATGTTAGTATTGTAGTTCTACTGTTATTCTAGTCAAATAAAATAAAAAATAAGACAATAATAATATTACAATTTCGGCGCATCCCTATAATCGTGTAATTTAATAAAAAGAGCTGTACATGGCTCTTGTGGGTTATTAAAGTCCCCGTGAAACGGAAGTTGCAAACGACTTTTCTCCAGTGTTGTGACGTATTTCCAAGAGAAACGGAATAATAAATTAGGAAAATAGTGGGCGTGGCTTATTGTCCAACTAGCACCTGATTGGATCTAGATAAGTAGGTGTTTAATTAAAAAAAAAAACATTCGCGCGTGAACCAAAAATGCCAAAAATGCACCTCCTCGCCATCTCTCCTTTCACGCGCTGTCAATGCTCGCAAACACACAGGCAGCTAGAGTTGTGACGTTCGCGAACGAACCGATTCTTTTGAACGGCTCATAAACATGAACGATGGGAGCCGAGTCGCGGCTGGAGGGGAGCCGTTCTTTCTGTCGTTCTTTTTTCCTATGCGTTTCACACAGATGCACACAAATGAGCTCCTCCGCGAGACAGCACAGTTATAGGGGGAGGGGCGCACCCAGCACAGGCCAACCCTTTATAGCGTGATGATATTAGTTATTAGTTGTGCACGCATCCTTCACGTGACTACTCCAGTGGAAAAAAACCCTGCATGCCTCTGTCATTGGGTAGGAGCGTTGAAAAAAAGCTGTTTTGCACAGACATTCATTGCAGCCCACTTTGTTATTGTTCATTGACTTGAAGTGGCTGATGTCCTATTTGCAAAGTTTACAGTAGTAGTAGTATGTAGACATTTCCATTTTATTTATTCTAATTTTATCTACTTTAAATATTTTTTGTTTTCTATCAAAATGTTCTTGTGTGATAACAATGTTCTTGTGTGGAAGTGTTTGTAGTAAAAGCTGTTTTGCACAGAAATTCATTGCAGCTGGCTTTGTTTTTGATGTTTATTCGTGAGTAGGTATTGTATGAATAACATAAGTCAATGTAGCTTTACACACACACACTTTGTACTAAAGGTAAATCCAAAATAGTGATGTCACTGTCTAAGCAGAGGGATTTGTGCAACCCTATGGAATATAGTCCACACATGACAAATGAGGTAATAATCAATATTTCAGAATAATTCAAACTCAGATATTGGTGTGTGATATCTGAGTTTTAATTATTTGACTACAAATCTCACCTCATCATTCTTCCCAGTGATTATTTCCAGGATAAACTGAGATGCCTCCAAGCTGGCTTCTTAAAACTGACTAAATATTTAAAAGAGCCAAAAGTTCTTTTGAACGGCTCTTTGAAAGGAACGGATCGCAAGGATCCGGATCCCCTCAAAGAGCCATAAATCCCATCGTTACAGGCAGCCTGTCTACTGTCAGTTGGAGGGGCGTGGTTACGGATTAAGCAGACACCAAATTCCTCAAGCCTACGTCATCAGTGAAGGTCCTCCAATGCAGAGGGGAGGGGCATTTTCAGATTTTGATTAAAGGCCGTGTTGCAGGGTTAATTTTTTTACGAATTTGTGCAATTTGCTTGTTGGTAATAAACATTTAAACTGTTATCCATTGTATTTTATGTTGTTGGGTATCACAAGACGGAATATAATACGAAAAAGTAGGTACTATCTTACAGCGGTCTCCTTTCCCCCACAATGCATTGCATCACGTCACGTTGGGGAGAGAATTGACCAAAGCCCGCCTTGAGAGCATTGAGAGTGACTAGAGAGACGAGTAGTAGACGAGAGTATTCAGATAGCGCAGATTATAGATAAATAGATAAATACATAGATATAGATAGATAGAATACATATATAGATAGATAGACAGACAAACAGATAGATAGATATTGACCAACAGCGACCCAAACGCACTCACTTCCCTACAGCACTAGCTTTTCAGCGCAGTTTCCATGGGACAGCACCGCCCACACAAGCACCTGCCAAACACAGCGACACACACGCGGCTACGTTTGCAACAACATTTTCAACATTTTCAGATAAACGCTTAAAAATGCCCATATAGCTAGCATGATGCCTTCTATTTCTAGATGACAAAGACAACGTTTACCAGTTCTACGACACTATGACAAAGGTTACCGGTACTTATCTGAACTAACGTCATGATCACTGACACTAGATATAAAGAAAACGTTGATTTTTCACTCGGTGCTACTCAATGACAGTAAAAAAAGTAATAAAAATAATATATATGTGTGTGTGTGTGTCGTTATTGCGCACTGCTGCTCGTAGACTAGCTCCAGTGCTAATTGCTGCGATGCTAAATGATAGCAACTCACCAGGACACTTCACCAACTCTCCACTCATTCTCATCGGACCTTGCATTTAATTAGCTTGGAAGGACATCAGTTCTTGGCAATTCCTCATTTGCCCTCTCACGTCTGGCAGGTTCGAAATTACACAGCTGCAGGTCATCATACATGTTGGCTCTTGCCTCCTCTTCCTCATCCCAGTCAGTCGCTATAACGTTAGTTCTGATGCTGCGTTCCAGGCAGGTTTTTGAGCTCGTAATCACTATTTCATACCACGAATAACGACTTTGTACCGTTCCAGGCAAGTTACGCCAAACTTTCTGAGCGCAAGGAATTGTAACTAGATTATTTATTTTATTGCAATGTTACATTGACCTAAAATCGTTTTTTCAATGTGTATTATCCGTAGGGCCTGTCAATGTTGTTTCGCGTGCTGTGTGACCTCGGAACTCGAGTTCACGGGTGGGCACGAGTTCACGGGTGGGAAGTCACGAGTTTGATTGCCGTTCCAGTGCACTTTCATGTGTTTAAGGTTGGAAAAACACGGGTTATGGGTTGCCTGGAACGCGGCATCATACTAGACTGAGGCTACCTTTCCTCGACTTCTCCCCAAAGTGACGTCATCGCCGAGTTGCGTAAAAAAAACGTTAATACCAAAAACTTAAAAAATAGGTCTTTAAGACCATTTTTGAGACATTTTAAAAATGATATACATATCTTGAGTGATTTATGTACCCATTAATCGAAAGTGGTGGTTAACCTGCAACATGGCCTTTAAAGATTATGAAGCCAAAAACATTTTTTGTGTGGATTGACTCGCATGGATGAATTGTTCAGCACAAAACGATCAATTTAGGCGAACAAAGTAAATATAGTCAATTTTGATTTCATGTGGACTTTAAATGCCTTCTGAAGTAAAGAGATGTGTTTGAGTAAGAGAAAATTCCCATAATTCAATAAATAAAATAAATATGGCTAAGATTATCTAATCTAAACACAGGGGAAATGTTGTTGATGTCCGTTTGAGGTTTAAAGTTGGCAGTCTAGATTTTACCAAATGAAAAGTAGGACATTCTGATTACCAGAGTTGAAGAGGTTAGAAATAATTCTCGAAAGGCAGTTGGATTATTAGAAAATAATGCACACCCAAGATATGAGAACCACCACCTCGGGTGTGCATTATTTTCTATTATACTACGGGGCCGTTGAATACTTGAATCTGATTGGCTGACGAACGTTCTGAGGTGTGCAATTATTGTCAGGGAAACACACGGCAGCATGTTTCCAGGCAGCTCTCTTGACCGCATTACAGTTCCATGTCACTTCGCATAGTTAACTGTAATAATGGTCATGCAGTTTGCACAAAAAGGTGTTGCCAGTGCTGCCCTGACAATATTATCAGTTAGCCTATATAGCGTGCCAAACTTAAAGGCTACACATGACATTTCTCACTAGCGAGGTAATAAAAGTGCTGTTTCGAGACGCAGAGGTAGCCTAATTCACACAAGCTCTCTCTCTCTCTCTCTCTCTCTTTCTCTCTCTGTGTCTCTGTGTGTTTCTGTCTCTCTCCCTCTCTTTCTAATAACTTAATTAATAACTGCATTAGAATGCTATCTTGGCTCAAGCCTCCAGTACCAGCTTTAAAATGGCGTTTTGGAACTAGCAAAAGAGGCATTGGATGAGATGCGGAAGAAATAATCCTACTCACAATAGCGATTTAAGCACAAAAAACGGACGAATCCCTTTAAATATATCTTCTGATTGATGTCTTGAGGTGTGGTAACAGTAGTACTCCGCTTCGTGGCGTGGCCACATCACCACCTTGGGTCTGCATTCTTTTTCTAATAATTCAATGGCCCGTCGTCAATTATTCCTTAAATAATTTAAATGCCTGTCGAGAATTATTTTGCTTATACTATGGAAACCACACCTCTAGACATTGTTCAGATGTTGTATTTCAATAAATTGTTCAGGTTTTTGTTGCGCGTAGGATTCATTTCACTCCATCCTTTTATTTTTTATTTGATTGTCATTGTGGGTTTTTGGTTCTTTTGCTGTTGTAAACTGGAAGGACCATTGAAATAACTGAAATCCTTTGGCCTGAAACTACTTTAACCATGCATTTGCTTTAAAATAACCGCACTCTTTTTTTCATTTACCTTGCCAATCAGATTCAACCATTTAACAGTATGATCTTGCCTAAAAATAATCGCACACCTTAGAATTATCACCAGTCAGATTCAAGCATTCAACAGTATGATCTGACTATACTACCTTTCTTTCCCTCTAGAAAACATGTATCAGAGCACAGAGATAAGAACGTCAGCTCTGTGGATTTACAATATGATTACACCTTCTGTTTTCACAAACAGCACAGACAAGTACATAATCAGAATCAGAATCAGAATGAGCTTTATTGCCAGGTATGTTCACACATACAAGGAATTTGTTTTCGTGACAGAAGCTCCGCAGTGCAACATAACAGTGACAGAACAAAAAACACAATAAAGAATAAAAAATACCAAAAAATACAAATAGGTGGGTAAGGAATGACAATATACAAATTGACAATGTATGGCAAGTATATTACAATGAGCATTTATGTATGTACATGTATATTATGTGCAAAAAATGTAAGTGTACGCTAAGTATGTGTGTTAGATAAATAAGTGTACGTGTATATAAATATAAATAGTGTAGTGTGTTCCACAGTTATTATCAGCTGTTCATAAGATGGATTGCCTGAGGGAAGAAACTGTTCCTGTGTCTGGTAGTTCTGGTGTTCAGAGCTCTGTAGCGTCGACCAGATGGAAACAGTTCAAAGAGGGAGTGTGCTGGATGTGAGGGGTCCAGAGTGATTTTGCCAGCCCTTTTGCTCACTCTGGATAAGTACAGTTCTTGAATAGAAGGGAGGGTTGTACCGATGATTTGCTCAGCAGTCCGGACTACCCTCTGTAGTCTTCTGAGGTCCGATTTAGAAGCTGAGCTGAACCAGACAGTTACTGAAGTGCAGAGGATGGATTCGATGATGGTGGAGTAGAACTGTTTCAGCAGCTCCTGTGGCAGGTTAAACTTCCTCAGCTGGCGAAGGAAGTGCAACCTCTGCTGGGCCTTTTTCACAATGGAGTCAATGTGAATGTCCCACTTCAGGTCCTGAGAGATAGTGGTGCCCAGGAACCTGAATGACTCCACTGCAGTCAGAGTGCTGTTCATGATGGTGAGTGGGGGAAGTGCAGGGGGGTTTCTCCTGAAGTCCACGATCATCTCCACTGTTTTGAGCGTGTTAAGCTCCAGGTTGTTGAGAGTGCACCAGACAGCCAGCTCTTTAACCTCCTGTCTGTAAGCAGACTCGTCACTGTCCTGAATGAGGCCGATGAGTGTGGTGTCATCTGCAAACTTCAGGAGATTGACAGAAGGGTCCTTAGATGTGCAATCGTTAGTGTACAGGGAGAAGAGCAGTGGGGAGAGAACACAGCCCTGGGGAGCTCCGGTGCTGATTGTACGGGTGCTGGATGTGTATTTTGCCAGCCTCACTAGCTGCTGCCTCTCTGTCAGGAAGCTGTTGATCCACTGACAGATGGAGGTGGGCATGGAGAGCTGAGTTAGTTTGGGCAGGAGGAGATTTGGGATGATCGTGTTAAAGGCCGAGCTGAAGTCCACAAACAGGATCCTCACATAAGTCCCCGGTCTGTCTAGGTGTTGCAGAAAATAATGCAGTCCAATGTTTACTGCATCGTCCACAGACCTGTTTGCTCTGTAGGCAAACTGAAGAGGATCTAGCAAGGGTCCAGTGATGTCTTTCAGGTGGGCAAGCACCAGTTTTTCAAATGACTTCATGACTAAAGATGTTAGAGCCAAAGGCCTGTAGTCATTTAGTCCTGTAATTTTGGATTTCTTTGGGATGGGGATGATGGTGGAGCATTTGAAGCATGAATGGACTTCGCACAGTTCCAGCGATCTGTTGAAGATCTGTGTGAAGATGGGGGCCAGCTGGTCAGCACAGGATTTCAGACAGGCTGGTGTAACACAATCTGGGCCATAAACAGCCTGTGGTACAGTATATGTTTTTTTTAGAACAACATGGATCCAGATTGCTTATTGAAGAGCCACATTGTGACATTACATGTATGCCAAATAGCTCTGGAGAAATTTAAACTAATTCGACTCCCGAAAAGCAGAAGAGCAACATCAGCTCAGTCTAGCATATCATTTATATTACGTTACTTCTATATTTTTTCTCATCTGGGCTAGGCTTGCTTGATTTTTTTATTTATTTTTGCTCTGCCTCGAGTCAATAAGACAAGGGCTGTAATTCTAACAGCGCTTGTTAAAACAGACTTCATATTCACATAAATGCCTCTTTGTTCAAAATAAAATTGAAAACAAGAATTATAAAGTTGATATAATACTATCTGAATGAGCGTATGCAATTACAGAGTAACCTATATTGTTACATTCTGTTTTGGTGTTTGTGTGTGTGCTTGCATGCCATTCCGAATTAAAACACAAAGCCTGCGCATTTTCAATTTCCTCATTACCGTAATGAGCAAATAACACAAATATCTATGTTGTTTGCTTGAGTTTTTCCATCTCTTCGTCTCAAGTAATGAATTCATCACTTTCAATGCCCCGCATAAACCATTACTTTTAACTTCTGAACCATGACAGAGAGGCTACCATTTAGACTAATGGAAAGAAGACTTTGATGTGCTTTGGCAGAAGTGACAGGCGGAATAAAAACAGAAAATGTCCTCTGAGAAAAGAGAGCTGGCATCTGCATGCAGAAAACACACATAAAAAGATTGCAGGAAGGTGAATTGTTCTAGTAGTCTTGGTTTGTGAAGGTCTAATAATGCCAAAACATGCCTGCAGCATTATCTTGTGGGACTTGGATATATTTCAAATACTTCAGATTATTCAGATACACTCTGAGGGTTGACTGCTGAAATGTAGTTTGTTTGTTATCCTTTCCATACAAAGTTTTTATACAATGTTATATAAACTTAAGTTTATTCTGTTGGCTCGGTAAATTATTATTATAATTTTTACTATTATTATTATTTCCAATTTCTAGGGAAGCCTGTTTTCGCCATGGAATCAAAAACATAAAATATTTTATTTTGAATATTTTATTTTACAATTGACTCTTTCTTGCAATTCTCATAATTAAATTCAGAATTGCGAGACTTAAAATTGAAAAACTTAAAATTGCGAGATACAAAAATTCATCAGCTCACAATTCTGAGTTGATATTTTGTAATTCTGTTCTGATTTTATATATCACAATTTTGTTTCCACCACAGAATAAAAAAAATTTAATTAGGACTTTATTTCACAATTCTAATTTATTTCTTGCAGTTGCTACTTTATATTCTGAACTCAGAACTGTGAGAAATAAAGTCAGAATTGCCCTGCCATTGCAATTACCTTTTTAATTAATTTATTTTTTTAATTAATTTTAACAAGCTTCCATAAAGCAAATTGAGACATTAGATAATTTTAACAGTTTTATTACATTGTAATTAATGATCCATTTTTTGTATTTTGTGAAAAAAAACTGTTTTTTTTGTTTTTTAACTTGTAAATCCCATTGTAGCCTATGTTGCGAAACCAGTCTTTACAACAAAGTGTGTGAAGCGCTTAAATTGTACACAATCATGAGTTGTTCACTTGGTTTTTAAGTGGTGTTTTGGTTGGTTTTACTTAGGTTACATGCTATACTGTACTTCCTTCTGTAGCTCCCTTGCACTTCTCTTGTCCTTTTCAAATGAAGCCAGGAGCCTAATGTAGAACAGCAGTATTGAAAGAACTCAAGTGAATGAACCATTCAGAAGAGAGAAAATGCACTGTCTTCTTAACAATAACACTTCACTGTACTTTATCTACTCTGAATCACAGGAAGGATTACTGTCCAGATGAACCTGACCGCTCCATGATCACGTCTGCGGCACTACATGATGTGTCTTTCCAAGCATGTGATTTTTCTCTTTACTCGGGGACTCGCCTTCAGAGCTGCCATTTGCTCCCACTCACCCACAACCAATTAATATTTCACAGTCTCGACAGCCCAGGCACAAATTCAAATGGCCTTGAGAAGCGAGCTGCTTCTATCCCACTTCACTCCACTTTAAAGTCTATACTAATTAAGTTCAAGTTCTTATTTTTTTGTTGGAGATTTCGAAATGCTTTCTCTTTCTTCCAACCCACTGTCCCAGAAGTCTTCATTAACAAACTGGGAGAACATATTCTGAATAGAAATGGTTTGATCCATTTGCCTTCAGACAATACCGTAGCAAGTGGCATAGCACTCCCATCGCCCCTACACTTGGCGGAATCCTTCATGCCTCTCTCCGTCAGCGATCAGAAGATTGCTGGCACTCCAGGTAATGTTTTTGTGCTGCTAGACAGTAGGGTGACGTCCACACATATGGACCAGTCCTCATCTTTTGAGAGTTCACTCGTGGGCTAAGTTTCATTTGATCAGTTTTTTCCTGGCAGTCAGTATTCCTTCAATTGAATTTCTTTCTGGAATTTTGTTATGCACTTGTGTGAGCGGTTGTTGTATGGAGCACAGTGATGAGGAGGTGGAAATATAGAGACTTTCTGTTTATTACGTTCACTGAATATACCAAATGCCTTTTCATCTTACTTCCTTTCCATATGTCTCTTTTTCCAAATGAGCTCTGGTACGTTTGAATGGATGAACCAATGAATGGATGGGAATGACTTGTACATTTACAAATAAGGAATGTAACTAGCAATTTGTCCAAAAATGTAATAATAAAAAAAAAAAGCTAGAGCAGAGGAAATTTTTTTCCTGGAAGTGTTGTTGTTATATGGCAGTTGGAATTTGTTTTTTTTTTTCAACTGCAATATAACAACAACACTTCCAGGAAAAAAAAATTCCTCTGCTCTAGCTTTTTTTGTTTTATTATTAAATTTTTGGACAAATTGCTAGTTATATTCCTTATTTGTAAATGTACAAGTCATTCCCATCCATTCATTGGTTCATCCATTCAAACGTACCAGAGCTCTTTTGGAAAAAATGGACCTAGACCACCTCTTCAGCTGGGTCTCGGTACAGTTGTTTGGTGTGCACCCAAATGTGTGATTGCTGCATTCACACCGGCCCAAAAGATCCGCACCAAAGGGGGAAGCAAACTTGAGTTTGATTCAATTGAACCAAACAAGACAGGTGTAAATACACCCTTATATAATATGTTTTTCCTTCCCTCTTCCTTATTTTTTCTTTAATGAGAACAACACTTAAAATGGAACTGTGATTTGAGATTTGTTTGTGTTATAATGGCAGTTATCACTTGGATTTTGATGAGAAAATGATGTCTTGGCTTTAACATGATAAAATATTCCTGTAGCTTAAGTGAAATGAAAGAGTGTAGGTTTGCAAAGTGACAAATCTACCACCTCTACAAGAGGTGGTACAAGAATGGTGCAAATAAACAATAATTTGAATAATTATAAATGACAAAAAACAAGAAATGAAATCTTCAGAGAGACTACAGATTTATTTAGAGTGTGGTTTTTCAAAAAAAGAAGATTGTGGCGAATGCTACAATTCCATGTTTCTTCTGATGGCAAAGCCTGCAAATTTTGAATGGATGTTTTATTTCCAAGAACTGAAAATCTCGGACTTTTCCAGAAAGGCTTTACTTCATATAGATCTTGAACTTGGGCAGTTTAGTGAATCAGAAGGACTATAGCAATCAATATCTGCACTTATGATTTTTATGCTTTCTTGAGAAGGTTGCTGAAGAAGTTTTTAAAGTTAATTATCACTACTTTTCTCAGAGTTGCTCTGTATTTTTTTCATGGCATGCACATTATTTTTCTGTAAAAGCACACAGAACTTTTTTAAGAGCACACACAACTTTTGGAACTTTTGATTAACTTCATTTTATTGTAATTCAAGTGGTTAAAGAAAGAAAATAAATTGGCAATGAGTTTTTGATTAAAATACAATACCCTTCTACTCATAGCATCCTAACCCTCATGTCATTCCAAATCTGTATGACTGTTTTCTTCTGTGAAACTCAAATATATTTTGAAATATATTTTGTGTCAGTAAGGGGGTGGTATGTAAATGTATGAGTTGGGTCAACACAGTTCATCAGGTTGCTCACAAGTATATAAGTAAAGCCAAATTGATATTCAAAATGCGCAGGATTATAGTGCAAAGCCTAAATGTATCCTGTAACTTCTAGCAGCTTTCCATTTGCTTGGTTAATCTGACTGTTAATTAGTACACTCATAATTAATTTGCTGACCGGTAATGAATGTGATACCACTGCCCAGGCTTTTTTAAAATTATTTATTTATTTTGTCATTATTCTGCCAAAAAGTGACATTGTCTTGTTTTTAATTATCCAAGGGCATTTATTGCATATTTAAACAAATTTCTTGCAAATGGGGCAGAAAATTTAATCTGTATATCTGAGAAAAATCATAATATACTGTATCGTAGACACTAGTAGAGAGCAAAACCACATAATTTCATTTTTTTTTTTTAATCTTATTTCTAAATTTGTATACATGTGTCAACTGTTTGGCAACTGGTAGCACTTAATTTAGTGTAGCAGCATAATATGCTTAAAACTATAACAAAGGAAATGGCCTGGGAGTGAGTACATTTACAGCAATGAGTGAACTTTTCTGATAACTTTTAGGAGCTAAAGCACATTTTAGTGCTCAAAACCTGCCTCTACTCACCTCCCATGTCATTTTCCACACTGAGTCCGGTTAAACCCTGCCTAAGACAGAAGGCCACCGTGGTGCCAGGGGTAACCGTATTTCATTCAGCTCCCTGACAGAAAATCTGGGCCATGTGTCAGCCTTGATGTTGCACCACAAAGCCTATTATGTATGTTTCTGAGAAGCACGCATACATACTTGTGGAAGAATAACTTGTGGGAAAATGAACAATGTTCTAAAAGAGGCTATAAAAATTACACCAGACACTCAAGCCTATTACATCAGTCAGAGTGTGTAGGAGGAGACAATGAATGTTTCAATCTGCATTGCGGGAAAATATCAATTTAATGAAGGTCATTTTAAAGCCGGTGCCAGCGCGAGGAGCTTTGATAAATGGAGCGGCAGAGAATTTTTTTTGCCATGTCAGGGAAGAGGAACACGGCAGCCATATGTCTGTATTACACTTTGCACATTCACCTGAGAGAGAGACCGCAACAAATCACTTGTGCATTCAGAAAAAGAGCTAGGAAATATAACACCATTTAGCAAGTTAGACAGTGGAACATGGGCGAGATGGGTGGGCAGAGGACACAAATCAACTGAGGCGGCTGTTCATCCTTAGCGATTTGCTGAGTAATTGTATTGCTATGGTGGCTGAGAGCTTTGATGAACTGGATCTTGTAGCCCAGAGTTAGAGAAGTGATCACGTAACAAATGTGGTGCCAGTAGATGTCCTCAGCACACTGAGAAAATGTACAATGTAGATGTACTAGCATCAAACAAAATGTATCAAGATTCTTTTCTTGTTTTCACTTCCATATTCAAGCAGCGCAGTCTATCACTAAGGAAGATTTTTGATGACATCCCTGATCATGTGGCACAGTGCTGTGCAAGTTTGAGTTTTTTTTGTAACTGTACTGCGGTGTTTTCACTCTCATATTTGTCCATGTTCGCCAGAAATCTCTTTGGAATCCATTCATTCTGTCTTCTTTTAAAATTACTTGGGCCATTTTCATAGAAAATTATCCTGGATGTTGACAGTTTTGAATCTTCGCGACCACCTGCATCTGTTCGCAACCGCCCGATCAATATTCTGCTGGGGCATCAGATGGGTTATTTGGGTTCCTTTGATGGCAAACAAATGAAACTTACAATGGCGGATCGATACAGGATCAGGTGATGATTGCTGTGATCTTCCCGGATTCAGTATTTTTCTGGGTCATCTATTGTGAAATCCACAGAGAACACCCCCCGTCCTGCTGAGTTCAATCATTTCTGCTTGCACAGGTTCATGTGAAGGTAATAGAGCAAGTTATTGCTTCAGTGCAGGGTTAAAAGACAATATTACTAAGAGCAGCACTCACTATATTTCATTTGGGCCTATCCAATAAACTGATATGTATTTGGAAACTCTTTAATAGTTTTTCATTAGAACAAAATTCCATACACTCTAGCATCTCTCCACTTTGCTGCTAATATTAACCATTGGAAAAGAATAGTTTGAAAAGAATAGGTAAGAAAGGCCTGTTGATAGCTTTACCAGGGAAGCTGATGTTAAAGAAACTGTTCATCCAAAAATAAAAATCCTGTTATTATTTACTCACTCTCATGTCATTCCAAACCTGTATGACTGTCTTATATAGAGCACAAAAGAAGATATTTTGAAAGAATTATATATATTTTTTCTTCAAACAATGAAAGTCATTGGGATCGAGTGTTGCTCTGGCCTCCAGCGTTCTTTAAAATAACTTATTTTATGTTTTACATAAGAAAGAAAGTCATAAATGACATGAGGGTGTGGGTATATTAATTTACTTTTTTTTTTTTGGTATCACTTTAAACAACCTGGGATACAAAATCACATTTAAACCTGTAAATAACGCAGGACCAGAACCAGGCCACTAATCAAATAGCCAAATTCTGAAATACATCTTAGATTTTCAAATATATTTTCACTAAAAGCTAAAAGGATATTCCATAATAAATGAAAAGTGTTTGCTAGTATCCTTAAGACTTTATGCAGAAATGTACATATTTATGTAGAATAGAAGTATTCACTGCTGTTCTTAGACTTCTTTTAACGTTTAAAATACATTTTCGCTGACATTTTTATGCAGAAATTATAATTTATAATGTACAATTTTTTTTATTAAATGAGAAAAGAAGCATTCTCTTGCACTCTCAGAATTTTTGAACCCAAAAACACATTATCACAGTATCACATTAAAATTGCATAAGAAGAGTTATTTAGATTTTATGGTAGATAACCCATAAATGGATAATTTTAAATTTGTATGCATTAAAAAGAAAAAGCAGCATAAAAAAAAGGTTTAAAAGTAATTAATTAATTTTAAACATCACAACATTACATAGTACAATATGAAAAATGGTTAATTGATATTTAATAGTATTAATGTTGTTAATGATTCACTTTACATATCTTTGTTTTGGCCAAAATATTACCAGTATGGACTGATATGATAAATAAAAACACTAATGCTGGCCACTAACTGATATGGTACTGATATGTTGTGCATCCCTAGTGAATTACATAACATGTCAAGATTTATGCCACAGAATTCAAATTGTGCTGGAGAGGAAGGCTTCATGTGAAGCAAATAAACACTTCAGCTCCTTGTGTAGTCATTTTTGCAGCTGTAACCATGCTAATTGCATTCTCTCTCGTCTTGCCATCTTTTTATCAATCGTGTGAGAAATGTAATAAGCAATCCATTACTTTTTTCCTTATATAGTATTGGATTCATACATGATTTAAAATACATTGTTTGACTTATTCCACATGCATGGGCAGAGAGCATCTAAAGTTGTAAAGCTCAACTCTATTTTCGAATGTGCTTTCTATATTGCATTGCTTATAGTGTTGCAGTGGTTATAGTCTACAGTTTTAGATTCCAACACAATCTAGTATAGCAGGAGTCCACTGCGATCACCCCAGTGATGAAGGTCAAAGGACTTCTTTACCTCATTATTGTTCATCTACCCCTGGATGTTTCAGTCCAGAAGAATCCGCAGCATCCTCTACTACACTTAAGACCGCAATGCCCCCTTCTGTGCGCTTACACTGTTGAACATACAGAGGAAAGTGGTATCATTTGTCTTCTGCTTAAAGGCAGTGGCTCCCTAGACAAGGCTGCCAGAGTTAGAGCTGATGGAAGTGCACTTCTCTAAAGTTTTGCCATAAAGGTCTCTCCACAGCGTGCTGCTTTTAAAATATTAATAGTAATATCCAGTGGTTATTTTTTAAATCTCTGTGTCTGTCGATAAAACATTTTATTAGGGAACAGCAGTGCATCAGGCTCTTTCTGTTGGCCTAATACACAGTGTTACTTCTGAATAAAATGCAGAGTCTCTTAAAAAAAAAACAGAGCTTGGTTTATCAAAGCCTTAAGTTAGCAGCAAGTGCAGTGGGCTACAAAGGTCTGAGATCACATTCGAAAACACATTTAAACCTGGAAATAACAGAACTTCTACACTATTTCTAGACCACTGATCAAAATAGCCGAATTCTGAAATGCATGTTAGATTTTCAAGTAAATTTTTTTTTTTTACTCATGTTTATGCTAGAAGGATATTTTATATTTTAAATTAGTGGTCTAAGACTTTTTAAATAGAGTTTCTACTTCATACATTTGTATGCAGAATAGAAGCATTCACTAGTGGTCCTATACTTATTTTAACTCATATTTTATTCAGAAATTATAATTTTTAATAGAAAAAAAAATATTAAAAGAGGTAAAAAAAAAAATGTGTGAATCTACAATTTTCATAGTCATGAAAATAAAGAAATCTCTTTGAATGAGAAGGTGTGTCCAAACTTTTGGTCTGTACTATATATATATATATATATATATATATATATATATATATATATATATATATATATATATATATTTTTTTTTTTATTCTACAGTTGACAAGATAAAATGCCCACTTTAGAATTTATTTTCATATACAAGATTTACAGGAAATAATGTTTTAAATAATGGTTAGTTTCTTGCACACATGGATTGTTTTACCGTCAGGAACTGCGAGCCTTAATTTTGTGTTTTCTGTTTCACCTTTTCTGAGTCTCAAAGTGTTGACTTGCATTTTCTGAATCATCAAGGACCATGGGCTTATCTAAAATTCATCTCCATAGTACTGCTCAAGAAAGAAAGTCACCTACTTATTGGTTATAGTGTAGCAATCCATAAAGCACCATTCACATTCAAATTAAGCAAATATACACTTATAAGGTATACATTGAAAAAAAACATTAAAACAACATTAAATGTGATCACACAATATTTTAGCACTTTGACCCTTTTCATAAAGCTGCATATAACACTGGCTGGCATACCATCTTACAAAATTACAAAAGGAATTCAAAGGCTATTTGCTGTTCTTAATGGCTGTATAGTCATTGATTTCTGATTGACCTGAAAACTTAATACATCTCCATGGGATGGTTCCTCATAAATTTTCAAACAAATGAGTTTTCATTCCTGCATAAGCCATACATTTAAAACCTTCATGCCTCCTACATGGCTGAGCCATTTCCCTCTGACACCATCCCACAAATGTGCTGTATTGATCATCGCATCACTTTCTGACTGTTTCAGCTATGATAGCAAAGACCTAAATTGATCCTAAGATCCTTAAATTTCAACAATTTTAGCTTTTAGATGTGCTTTTTTTTCACTTCATAACTGAAACGGTTTTGTATTGCACCATGTCATATTATACTTGGAAAGCAGTTAACAAAGACAAATTACCCCAGAAGTTGTGAGCTTATACCTCCATTGCGTCAAATGTCTCTGTGAAGATTGTGTCTTAATATAGAAATAGAGGCTACTGAGTAACTTAAGTAAGGTATCTTGTTGTTATAAAGTTTGGTGTATTTTGTGATTGCTGGCAGGTGATATATATGAGATATATATATATATATATATATATATATATATATATATATATATATATATATATATATATATATATTATATATTTTTTATTCTAAAAGTCTCAGGTTAATAAGTTAGTAAAATAAAATAAAATAAAATAAAATTCAAGTTTTGGTATAGAGTTTTTTTTTCCAAAATACAAAATGTTGCAAAGCAGCTTTACAGAAAAATTCAGTTTCTAAGATAAATTTAGTAGTAGCTTATCAGTGTTGACTATGTCAAATCGATGTACATATGGCAGAAATGTATGGTAGAATTCAGTTACCAAACAGACGGTGAATACTATTAACAGCAATAATTATGTTGCAATCAAACTTGTAGCAAAATTTGTTAGTTTGTTGTTTCAGGGATGGCATCATCTGAGGTCCTCTGTGGGGTTGGAATGATCTCTTCTCAGGTGTTCAGTCATCTCAGGTCTTTGTAAGGGCTGGATCCAGACTGAAGCTTGTGTAATTCCTAGTTACCACGGTATGTCAATCAGAGACAGAGAAACAGGTAACCTGTTTCGTAGCTTGATGATGTTTTTAAGATGGAAGAATGCTGTTTTTGTAAATATAATTTTCAAAAGACAAGTTGTTGTCTAATATAACACCCAGATTTTTGACTGTAGAGCAAGTAATAGTACATATGTCTGTTTTTTTTTTCCTTTGGCCCAATAAGTAATATCTCTGTCTTGTCCAAATTCAATAGCAGAAAATGATTGGTCATCCAATCTTTTATATTTTTAACACACTCTATTAGCTTAGATAATTTAGAAGTTTCATCTTGTCTTGTTGAGATATTGTCACGATCATCAGATGGAGTGCCCATGAACTCCTATAGAGGGCACTCCACTCAGGACTCTGGCATTTTGTATTTCCATTTCCAACTCCATTCCCCAGAATCCCATGCTTAGGACTAATCACCATCAGGTGTTCCCCATAACCACTCCCCTATATAAAATGTTTTTGGACTCTCATTAAGTGCGAAGTGTTGTTTAGCCTAGAATTTTTCCTGTGTTTGTTCCTTCTGTGTCTGACCTTTGGATTGTTTATACCGACTCTGATTCTCTGCTGCCTGCCCCGATCTTTGCTGATTAAAGTTACTGATCCTTGATATCTCTGAAATACCTGACGCCATTTCTGATTACTGCCTGTCTGACCATCCTTATAATAAAGTTTTGCATATGATTCCGAACGCCTCTGACTCCACGTTACAGATATTTAGTTGAATATCATCAGTATAGCAATGGAAACTAATCCCATATTTTGAAACTCTTAGATATATATACTGTATATATATATATATATATATATATATATATATATTATTTTATTTTTTTTTGCAAGAAAGGAGCACAATTGAGCAGACACAACTTTTTCTTAAATTCTACACATACAGTAAATGGAAGATTTGAAATGGGTCTGTAATTTGCCAGTTTATTAGGATCTAGTTGTGGTTTCTTAAACTTAACCACCAGCTTGAATACAACCCGAATTCCGGAAAAGTTGGGACGTTTTTTAAATTTTAATAAAATGAAAACTAAAGGAATTTCAAATCACATGAGCCAATATTTTATTCACAATAGAACATAGATAACGTAGCAAATGTTTAAACTGAGAAATTTTACACTTTTATCCACTTAATTAGCTCATTTAAAATTTAATGCCTGCTACAGGTCTCAAAAAAGTTGGCACGGGGGCAACAAATGGCTAAAAAAGCAAGCAGTTTTGAAAAGATTCAGCTGGGAGAACATCTAGTGATTAATTAAGTTAATTGATATCAGGTCTGTAACATGATTAGCTATAAAAGCTTTGTCTTAGAGAAGCAGAGTCTCTCAGAAGTAAAGATGGGCAGAGGCTCTCCAATCTGTGAAAGACTGCGTAAAAAAATTGTGGAAAACTTTAAAAACAATGTTCCTCAACGTCAAATTGCAAAGGCTTTGCAAATCTCATCATCTACAGTGCATAACATCATCAAAAGATTCAGAGAAATTGGAGAAATCTCTGTGCGTAAGGGACAAGGCCGGAGACCTTTATTGGATGCCCGTGGTCTTCGGGCTCTCAGACGACACTGCATCACTCATCGGCATGATTGTGTCAATGACATTACTAAATGGGCCCAGGAATACTTTCAGAAACCACTGTCGGTAAACACAATCCGCCGTGCCATCAGCAGATGCCAACTAAAGCTCTATCATGCAAAAAGGAAGCCATATGTGAACATGGTCCAGAAGCGCCGTCGTGTCCTGTGGGCCAAGGCTCATTTAAAATGGACTATTTCAAAGTGGAATAGTGTTTTATGGTCAGACGAGTCCAAATTTGACATTCTTGTTGGAAATCACGGACGCCGTGTCCTCCGGGCTAAAGAGGAGGGAGACCTTCCAGCATGTTATCAGCGTTCAGTTCAAAAGCCAGCATCTCTTATGGTATGGGGGTGCATAAGTGCATACGGTATGGGCAGCTTGCATGTTTTGGAAGGCTCTGTGAATGCTGAAAGGTATATAAAGGTTTTAGAGCAACATATGCTTCCCTCCAAACAACGTCTATTTCAGGGAAGGCCTTGTTTATTTCAGCAGGGCAATGCAAAACCACATACTGCAGCTATAACAACAGCATGGCTTCGTCGTAGAAGAGTCCGGGTGCTAACCTGGCCTGCCTGCAGTCCAGATCTTTCACCTATAGAGAACATTTGGCGCATCATTAAACGAAAAATACGTCAAAGACGACCACGAACTCTTCAGCAGCTGGAAATCGATATAAGGCAAGAATGGGACCAAATTCCAACAGCAAAACTCCAGTAACTCATAGCCTCAATGCCCAGACGTCTTCAAACTGTTTTGAAAAGAAAAGGAGATGCTACACCATGGTAAACATGCCCCGTCCCAACTATTTTGAGACCTGTAGCAGAAATCAAAATTGAAATGAGCTCATTTTGTGCATAAAATTGTAAACTTTCTCAGTTTAAACATTTGCTATGTTATCTATGTTCTATTGTGAATAAAATATTGGCTCATGTGATTTGAAAGTCTTTTAGTTTTCATTTTATTAAAATTTAAAAAACGTCCCAACTTTTCCGGAATTCGGGTTGTAGTTTTGGGACGTGACCTCAAGATAACGATGAATAATATTAAGAAGAGGTTCTTCTGCAACACGTAAGAACTCTTGCAGTAATTTAGTGGGTACAGTATCTAATTGGCAAAATTTTGTTTTTGATGCAGTGGTAAGTTTATTTAGCTTATCCTGTCCTATATTTGTAAAGAACTGCAGTTTTTTATTTGGGTGCGATGAATGAAGCTGAAGTAATAGACACTGTAAAATCTAAATTTGATATTGTATTTCTGATGTGATCTACTTTATCAGTGAAGAAATTCATAAAGTCATTACTATTAAACTGTGAGGGAATATTTAGATTGGGTGGTGTCTGGATATTTGTTAACCTAGCCACTATGATAAATAAAAACCTTGGATTGTTTTGATTGTTTTATATGAGTTTACAGATATGTTCGGTCCTGGCAGCTTGTAGAGCCTGTCTATAGCTTGACATACTGTTTATCTACTCAATTCTAATAACTTTTAAGTTCGTTTAACTCCATTTGTGCTCAGGATTACGGGTTTCTTTCTTGAGAGAATGAGTAATAGTGTTCTACCATGGCACAGTGTATTTTTCTCTAACCTTTTTCAATTTGATGGGGGAAACAGCTTCTAATGTATTAGAGAAGATAGTGGCCATGTTGCCAGTATTTTTGTTTAGTTCATATGTGTTTATGGGTACACAGACCAGTTGATATAAATCAGGCAGGTTATTTGTGAATCTGTCTTTGGTGGCTGGAAAAATAGTTCTGCCAAGACGGTATTGTGGAGCCAGTTAATATCAGTAATACGCAGCATACACGGAAATAGTCAGTAACATCATCACTTTGAGGTACGATATCTATATCAGTAAGATCAACTCGTTATATATCGATATAATTAAATCTAGCATATGATTTAAATGATGAATGGGCCCGGTGATGTTTTGCTTGACTCCAAAAGAGTTTATTAGGTCAGTAAACACAAGTCCTAATGCATAATTTGTATTATCAACGCAAATGTTAAAATCTCAGACAATTAGCTCTTTATCAACATTTACCAATAAGTCTGAGAGGAAATTTCCAAATTCTTTTAGGAAATCTGTAAATGGCCCTAAGAGATAGGAGAGATCTCTTTTGCATATCTGACAGTGTAACATTAAGCAGAAGTAATTCTAATGAGTTAAACCTGTATCCTGTTTTCTGGGTAACATTGAGAATATCACTATATATTGTTGCAACACCGCCGCCACAACCAGTCTGACGGGGCACATGCTTATAACAGTAGCTTGGTGGAATGGACCAATATAATAATTTTGTTTGAGACAGGTTTCAGTCAAGCAGAGTACACCAAAACTATTATCTGTGATCATTTAATTAACAGTAACTGCTTATTAAATTAAAATTTTGTTTATATTTATTTGACATTTTTCTGGTTCATGATCAAATTTTTTCTAGAGCCTGCATTCAATTTATATTTTGACCTCACTATTCGGGGAACAGACACAGTCTTATAGATTGGGCAGCGCAAGTACTTCTGTCATTTAAGTGGCTAGGACAAAAGCCATCATAGTAGTTATTTGAGAAGAGTTCTGCTCCGACTCTGCTGAGGTGCAGGCCATCAGCGTGAAAAAGCCTAGGTCGCTCTCAGAAAAGATTCCAATTATTAACAAAGAGCAGTTTCTGTTCTTTACACCATGACAATAACCATTAGTTTAAAGCAAAAAGACTACTAAACCTTTCTTGTCTTCATCGATATGTGGGAAGCTGTCCTGACATGATGATCGCCGTTATGGTTGATGTGCTGCGTACCATCTTGATCAGGCTCCTGAAGTCCCTCTTCAGCATCTCTGTCTGTCTCAGCTTGCTCTCATTAACCCCCACGTACAGCACAACTGCTCTGATGCTCTCGTTGCCCTTCAGGATCATGGGTACCTGCACAGAAACATCGACAACACGAGCACCAGGAAAGCAGTGGGTGTGCACTTTACCTTCAGCTAACGTAGCATGAACGTGCCGGATGATGGAGTCTCCGACGATCACAGCATCGCATTGATTAAAACAATAATACTGTGTGTGAATAGAGTATTAGCAATGTAAGCTATAAGATGATAATGGACTCGGAGAATCAAAATAGAACTACTGATAACAAGGTGCTCAGATTGTTCTTGTTGTAAATATATTCACATATTATAGAGGGGGTGGTGTTGGCGCAGTGGATAAGACGCATGCCATTGGTGTGAGAGACCCGGGTTCAAATCCACTGTGAGACACCAATGTGTCCCTGAGCAAGACACTTAACCCCTAGTTGCTCCAGAGGCATGCGACCTCTGACATATATAGCAATTGTAAGTTGCTTTGGATAAAAGCGTCAGCTAAATGAATAAATGTAAACAAATAGACAGAAAAGTGAATCTGTCACAATAAAGACAAAGACTCAAAGGAATTAGAATAGTGCAGGCAGCCTACAGTACATGCAGCTACCCAACATGGCAAAGTAGATTTTCTACCCTTTTATTTGCGTTCAGTTATATTTTCACAGTGCAAGGATTGGTGCCAAAAAAACATTTTGTGTAATACGAAGCCCTGCAGGTTGCTCCATTTCCAGAGCACCATCTTCCATTTACATATTGTAGGATTCTTTTTTTAAGATGAATATTTTTGTGAACATATTTGTTTTGCATTTTAATGCTTCAGTTGAATAATTGATAGCTAATAGGCTTAAACGTGCACTACATTGTTTAAAAAAAATCATCTGACAGAGTGTATTCATACAGTATTTCAAATTGCTAAATTTAATCACATTTAAAGGGGACCTATTATGGCCAAATCACTTTTATAAATTGTTTGAACACAGTTGTGTGACCGCAGTGTGCGAAACAACCAGCCTATAATGGTAAAAATCCACACACTCATTTTTTTATAGTCCTAATATTATTTTACATTTTGTTTAAAGGGGCCTAACAGGTCACCTGTGAATCATTATTGAGCATGCCAAAAAAAAAAAAAAAAATTCTAACTGCATTAAGCTAATGAGATTTTAAGGGTGATGGATTCTTTTTGAATTCACACTGCATAAAATGTGCTTCATTTTCTTTATACAGCAACAAAATGTATACAGTTTATGAGATTCTCCATTTTTTATATAAATGCATGTAAATGCAGAGCAAAATGAGCAATGTCATATTTGTATCAAGACCCACTGTTCTTTAAGCTGTCTCGTGTTTGTTGGAACACAAAATTAGTTGTTGCTGATTGGGTAAAAAGCTGTAAGACATGACTGGTGTCTAGCTTAAGGAATCAGTGTTAATGCAAATTCAGAGGCTATGTTGAAGGATAAGAAGGCTAGCAGACAGTTCCGTCAGGATCAAAATGTACTTCAGCTGAACCTGCTGCCTTGTGGATTGCATTAAAAATATAAAGTTATATGAGATACCTGAGGAGACTCTGTGAGCGGATTAATGGCACTGACTTGACAAATCTGAGATGGCCATTTTGATGTGAGAATTTGTCTATTTTCCAGTGGTGCAGTCATGCTATCAGCTCTTTTGTGTTAGTGACAGGCTCTGAGGAACACTGAGAAGAAAAGTCCCATCATCACAGGAATAGAGAGCAGGCACATTTGCTGCCATCGAAATAACATTCTGCTCTCAGATATCTGTTACACAGTGTGACACTGAACTTAATCCAGAAAAATATGATGATGTGTGGAAAAAAAGGGCTGACTCATATTTCTATGTTTGTTAAAAGAAGCCTAACCGGATTAGGAGGACAGATATACATAGCCCAATGTTTAGATGAAGTGAAGGGAATTTCATGATTTATGCTTTCATTGGGTCTGTACCTAAGCTAAAAACAACTGCAAAACCAAATCCTGCTTTCGAAGCATGATTCACATGTTTTCAGTGCAAATTAATACGAAATAAAAAGTATGATTAAATAGGCAGCCAATGCAACAGTGACAATACATCCATTCCTTTATTGATGACTTTAAGAGGTACCCATGATCCACTATATTCTGAATCACAGATTGACAGATTGACTTTTTGACAGTGAATCTTTTCCTGTTCTCTCTGCATGAGTGTTACAATCAATAGTGCTTTATCAAACCGAGTCAGAGAGCTTTGTTGGATTATTCTTTGTTGAAGTACTTGTGTCTTGCTTTGAAGGAGTCTGTTGTCTTACAGCTTCAGCACTTAAACTATGATTGTTCTATCGATCTTTGATTGAACTATTCATGCTGAAATATATATATTTATTTATTTATTTTGAATATAGTTTTGGAGTTTAAAATTTCAATATGATAAAATGAGTAACTTTCAGGAAGGGACAGGATTGAGAGTAACGCTGCTGAATCTGACTGGAGACAAGTGTGTGTACCATGAGAAATGGAGAAATTTATAAAATAAAAACAAAACAACCAACAAGGCAGATGTAGTTCTCTTACGAGAGCTCTCTCGTACTGCGTGTTAGCTAAGACGCTACGGGAAAAGTCTCTTTTCACGAAATACTGAAGCAAAAAATTATCCTTAATTTTGTATTTTTGTAAAGCGCATTTGCAGCAGTACACAGCCATAGGCGAGACGGCTCGTTCGCTCATTGGCCTGTTCTGCGGCAACTGCACAGCCTATCGAGCGCAGGCTGATGCAACATCGGACCAATAAGGGCGCTTCGCGCCCTTCTTGCCACTTCCCGCCGAAACGGGTGTGGCCCAACCTATAAAAGGAGCTTGAAAAGGCTGACTCACCTGATTTTTCATCTCTTCAGCGAAGCTCACGCATCGCTGGATAACGGAGGAAGCAAGCGCCGTCTGAGAAAGCATATCAGCAGGACGAGCCATTCTGAAGCCGCTGGCATCGCCGCCTTCCACTACCGTTCCTGCTGCACTATCCGGCGCCCATATCCTTTATATCCTTGTGTCTATATATATATCCTGTGTGTGTGTTCGCCCTGCGACGCACACTCACAAAAAGAGCTGCGTCTTTTTAAAGATGCCCTCGTGCGGCTCGTGCAGAGCCCCGCTCAGCGAAGGAGATCGTCACGTCATCTGCGTCTCCTGCCTGGGTGAGGACCATGCAGCGCTCGCGCTCGCTGACGGCGGCTGCCCCCATTGCAAGCTGATGCCTATGGTGACTCTGAGGACTCGCCTGGCATCCTTCTCGAAGACTGCATCATCTGCTGCGCCGCAGCGCCGTAAGAAGCGCCGCTCGCAGCGCCTACCAGAACCGCCTCCAGCTCGGCCGAGCTCGCCGGTTCCCTCCGCTTCGCCGGCCTCCCCTGCATCGCTTCCCGATGTTCAGCGTCCGCTGCTTGCCGACGCGTCATCTGAGGAAGTGGATCTCAGGCCCGCGTCGGAGGAAGAGGACACGTGCTCTCTGCTTGCTTCGGGCAGTGAGGGTTGGGCGAGCTCCGTGGATCTCGCGCCCTCTGCTCAGAGGCCCAGCAGACGGGGGGATGTCGATAAGGAGCTGATGCGTGTACTCGCTCTGGCCGCGGCGAGCCTCGGCCTCGAGTGGTTTGCACCAGCGCCCCCTTCACGTTCCCGGCTGGATGGTAGCTATCTTCCGGATGAGCATTCTTCTTCAAGCTCAAAGCATGCCCCTTTTCTTCCTGAGCTTCACGAAGAAGTGGCGAAAGCTTGGGACGCTCCATTCTCGGCGAGAATCCGTTCAACTGTTTCGCCAGCATTCTCCACACTGGACGGTGCTAAGAACAGAGGCTACCTGTCACTTCCGCCGGTGGAACAGGCTATAGCAGTGCACCTTTGCCCGCCCTCTGCTGGACGGCGGACTAAGGCGGTGTTGCCATCCAAAGCCTGCTGCATGACGTCATCACTGCTCGCACGGATATTCTCTGCTGCTGGGCAGGCTGCGTCTGCGCTACACACCATGGCTACGCTGCAGATTTTCCAGGGCGATCTCCTCCGCAAGCTGGATGAGATGGGACCTGAAGCGATCTGTCTCGCGGATCTGAGGAGCGCTTCGGATCTCTCCCTCCGCGCTACTAAGTCCGCTGCACAGGCCATGGGACGGGTTATGGCTTCCGCTACGGTGGCTGAGAGGCATTTGTGGCTGACGCTTTCTGACATCAAGAAGTCTGAGCGCGCTGCGTTCCTTGACGCGCCGCTAACTCCTGCTGGCCTCTTCGGATCATCCGTCAATGAGTTTGTGGAGAGATTCGCCAAGGACCAGAAAGCTTCGCAGGCGTTCAAGCACTTCTTGCCGAAGCGCTCCAGTTCTGCAGCTAGCCGCTCTAGACCGGCCCCACAGAGCTCTCAGTCACGCCCACCGCCTCCTGCTGCGTCATCGCGACAGCGTCAGCAACGCAGCTCAGGACCCCGATCTCGCACTTCAAGCCGTCGCCCCGCGCCGCGGGAGCCGCGGCAGAGGATTGCGGTGAAGCCAGAAGCCCCGAAAGCATCCTAGCGCGGCTGGGAAAGCACCGGTGTTCGAGTTCCGCTGCGGCCGAGCTCTCACCCAAGCGTGCCGCTGTTGCGGGTTCCAAGAGTTGTGACTGCCTCAGTGTCCTCTGCAATGCGCAAGCCTGCATGAGTGCCCGCTTGCCTGCACACAAAAGCCGTTATCACGGCTACCCAGATGTTTCACGAAAAGAGTGTTTTTTCTGGTGTTCCGGCCACGGCCGATGGTGCTATAAATGTAGTGACGATGCCCACTCCTCAGTGCCCATCTCCACATGTAAGCACAGCCCTGCACACAGGGCCTGCGCCCATAAATACGACTCAATTCGGTCGAGCGCGCTGCATAGTAAACGTGCCCACCCCTCAGTGCCCACAATTACTATGTCACACGCGTCATGTGGTTTCTGTAAAAACGAAAACCATGCACGCTCGTCCGGCCACGGCCGATGGTGCTATAAATGCAGTGACGATGCCCACTCCTCAGTGCCCATCTCCACATGTAAGCACAGCCCTGCACACAGGGCTAGCGCACATAAGATCGACACAGATCGGTCGAGCCCGCCGCATAGTGAACGTGCCCACTTCCCAGTGCCCACATACACTATGTCATATACGGCGCGGGGCTTCTGTAAAAACGAGGACCGCCCACGTACATTCTGCACAGGCAGACAGCGAGTTGAAAGTGGTAAATGTGCACACATGCAGCTCACAGTCACTCGCAGATATATCGAGTTCCACGGGACCCGCTCAGCCTCCCCCCAGTCGGTTAAGCGCCGGGACGGGCTCGAGGAGGAGCGATCTGCCCGCTGTGATCAGCGCACTCCCCACCTCAAATGCGCAGCACACCCGAGCGCCGCCGTTGCCCAGTCAACAGAGCGCGCTTCGCATCCAGCCCTTAGCCATTCAAGCAGATGCATGGTCATCGCTTCCAGGGGTTTCGGATTGGGTGCTAGGCATTATAAAGAGAGGCTACTCGCTACAGTTTTCTCGCTACATACTTCGGGCCGAATTATCAAAACTGTTGAGCAAAGGGGCTGTAGAGCCTGTGTCTCAAGCTCAAAGCGAGGGGGGGCTGTACAGCAGATACTTTCTGGTGCCCAAGAGTCTCAAGACCTAAGGTCTTGTTTGACACCATCGAAAATCTAACTGCACCTTCAGCTCCTCTTGTGCCTGTGTACACTCATGAGGACTGTAACAACTTTTTGTCGTTTTTTGTGAACAACGTACAAGACATTAGGGCCAGTGTTAAAGTTCCCATAATCACTGTGTGTTCTACTGAATTTTCAATGGTGTTGTCTTGGTCGTCCTTCACTCCTGTCAGCCTACAGGAGGTGAAGACCTTAATAGGAAATATGAAACCGTCTTCAAGCCCTGCTGATATTGTCCCAACACCTCTATTGTTGAAAATGTTTGATATTGTTGGCCCCTGTATGGTAAAAATAATTAACCTGTCACTTGCATCTGGCTCAGTCCCCAACTACTTCAAACACGCTGTGGTAAACCCGATCCTTAAAAAGCCGAATCTTGACCCCTCAGAACCTCATAACTATAGGCCCATATCAAAACTTCCATTTATTTCAAAAATTTTGGAAAAAGTGGTGGCAAGCCAGCTGACCTCCTTTATGGAGCAGCACAACTTGTTTGATATTTTTCAATCTGGTTTTAGAAAATTGCACTCCACTGAAACAGCTCTTATTAAAGTCTCTAGTGATGTGATGATGGCAGCGGACACTGGCCGCTACACTGTACTTGTACTTCTCGATTTGACTTCCGCTTTTGACACGGTAGATCACAGTATACTGATCAAACGGCTTCACAATGAGATGGGACTATCTGGATCTGTCCTCCAGTGGTTCTCTTCCTATATTCATGACAGAACCTTTAATGTCGCTATAAACAATGTACAGTCAGATGTGACCAATTTGACCTGCGGAGTGGCACAAGGGTCAGTTTTGGGCCCTATTTTGTTTTTACTGTACATTTTGCCACTTGGTCATATTATGGGTTGTTTTAAGGATGTTTCATATAATCTCTATGCCGACGATGTCCAGTTGTACTGTTCTTTCAATGATGCTGAGTTCCATCGTTTATCACTGTTTTTAGAGTGTGTGTCCTCCATTAAAGACTGGCTGGCCTCTAACTTTCTGCAGATAAATGCAAGTAAAACTGAAACACTGATCTTTGCTCCAGACCACAAGATCCCGCTGATCAAACAGCACCTTGGCTCTCTTGGCTCTTCTGTTAAATCCAGTCTCAGAAACCTGGGGGTTGTGTTTGACCAGGCCATGTCTTTGGAGATACACTCAAAACAGCTTGTCCGAAACTGCTTTTATCACCTTAGGAATATCTCTAAAATACGCAAAATGTTGTCAAAGAAGGATCTGGAAATTATTATTCATGCTTTTATATCAACTAGACTTGATTATTGCAACTCTGTTTTTACCTTCTTGAATAAGTCAGCCTTGAACAAACTGCAAATGGTTCAAAATTCTGCTGCTAGACTTCTAACTGGTGCCCCCAGAAGGTCTCATATCACTCCCGTTTTATTAGCTCTCCATTGGCTCCCTGTAAAATTCAGGATTGATTTTAAGATTTTAGTGTTGACTTATAGGGCATTAAACAGTCAGGCCCCACAATACATCAAGGACCTTTTGACCCCGTACTCCTCAAGCCGCACTCTTCGGTCCTCTGGCCAGAACCTGCTTATGGTCCCAAAAACTCGCTATAAGACCCGAGGGGACCTGTCTTTTCAGTCTGTTGCCCCCAGACTGTGGAATGCCCTGCCTCTGTCTCTGCGTCTGGCAGACTCTGTTGTCTCTTTTAAAAAAGATTTGAAGACTTGTTTATTTAAGAAAGCTTTTGGTTGATGGGTTTTTTCAGTAGTGTTACTTTGATTTGACTTATGTATATACATTTTTATTGTTTTGTTCTACTTTTCTTGTGTACAGCACTTTGTGATTTTATCTGTGAAAAGCGCTTTAGAAATAAACTTTACTTACTTACTTACTTACTTACTCAGAGAGGCCCATACTGGATCTAAGACAGCTGAACAAGGCATTGATGAAACGCAGTTTCAAAATGCTTACGACCAGGAAGCTCCTCGCGCAGATTCGCAGAGGGGACTGGTTCATGTCAATAGATCTGAAGGACGCGTATTTTCAAATACAGATAGCGTCAAACCACAGGCGATATTTGAGATTCGCCTTCGAGGGCCAGGCATACCAGTTTACAGTCCTGCCGTTTGGCTTGTCCGTGGCTCCTCTTACGTTTACCTCTCAGACTCAGAGGCATGCGAGTGCTGAATTATTTGGACGACTGGCTGGTTCTGGCCCGATCACGAGTGGCGCTCGTGGACCACAGGGCCCTTTTTAATCGATCACCTCGAGAAGCTCGGCCTCAGTGTCAATTGGGCGAAGAGTTCGCTGAACCCCAGTCAGATGATTCTGTTTCTGGGTATAGTTCTGAACTCGTGTTCCATGACGGCGCGGCTGTCACCACAGCGCGTGATGGGCATTCAGCGCGCAGCGAGTTCTTTCCGCTGCGGCGCGACCGTGTCGCTCAAACACTGTCAAAAGATGCTGGGCCTCATGGCCTCAGCATCTCCGGCTCTGCAGCTGGGCCTGCTCCGCATGCGCCCCCTGCAGTTCTGGCTGAAGGCTCAGGTGCCGCGCAGAGCGTGGGCGTCTGGCCGGCTGCATTTCAAGTTCAATCAGAGCTGTGTTGCAGCTCTGGCACCTTGGACAGCGAACGGCTGGTACCGATCAGGTGTAAGCCTGGGGACTTCCACGAATGTGAAGATGGTGTCGACGGACGCCTCCACTTCGGGATGGGGAGCGCTGCTCGAGGGCAGACCGTCCTTTGGCCTATGGTCAGAACGGGAAAAGCTCCATCATATCAACTGTCTGGAAATGCTGGCAGTGGAGAACGCGCTGGCGCGCTTTTGTCCCCATATCAAGGATCACCATGTCGTAGTCCGTTCGGACAACATGTCTGTGGTGTCCTACATAAATCGCCAGGGTGGTCTCGGGTCTCGAAACGTTCGCTGAGGGCAGTGCATGTGCCTGGGCTGCAGAATCTGGGTCCAGACAGGCTGTCCAGAGGCAATGTTCCTACGGGCGAATGGTCTCTACACCCGCAAACAGTCCGGCTGTTGTTGGAGAGATTTGGCAGGGCGGAGGTGGACCTCTTCGCGTCCCACGAAAACGCTCACTGCCCCGCGTTCTTTTCCAAGAACGAAAGCGCACTGTCACGGAGATGGCCGTGCTGCCCGCTTTATGCTTTCCCTCCCGTCTCCCTCCTTCCGCAGGTGATAGAACGGGTGAGAGAAACGAGATGTTCATTACGGCTCGTAGCACCTCTTTGGAAGAACCAACCATGGTTCCCAGATTTGATTCAGTTAGCAGATGTCGCCCCGTGGCCGGTACCGTTGAGGAGGGACCTCCTCTCGCAGGCCAGGGGCTCGATTTGGCACCCTCAACCGGAGTTGTGGTCCCTCCATGTGTGGGCGCTCAACGGTTACCCGCTGATCTCGCAGTGGGAGTGCTAAATACCATCACTCAGGCTAGAGCTCCGTCGACACGACGTCTGTATGCCTCGAAGTGGTCGGTGTTCTCCAGCTGGTGCACAGCTCGAGGTTATTCACCCCTTAGTTGTGAGGTGACAGAGGTCCTCTCCTTCATACAGGAGTTGTTGGATAAGGGCAGAGCCCCATCCACGCTCAAAGTTTATGTGGCGGCCATCGCGGCGTTTTCTGAAACGGCGCTCGGCCAGTCAATAGGAAGGAATGATTTAGTCATCCGGTTCCTCAGAGGAGCTAGGAGGCTGAATCCTCCCAGACCTCCGTCAGTCCCTATGTGGGACCTCGCGGCGGTTTTGGAGGCCTTGAAGGGTCCCCCTTTTGAGTCTATCCAATCGGTTAGACTTCAGCATCTGTCGTTCAAGACAGTATTCTTGTTGGCTCTCGCTTCAGTGAAGCATGTGGGTGATTTGCACGCACTCTCGGTGAGCCAGTCGTGCTTGGAGTTTGGGCCCAATAACTCAAGGGTCATAATCAAACCTAGGCACGGTTATGTGCCTAAATCCCTCAACACACCGTTTCGGGTTCAGGTTATTGCCCTGTCTGCCCTGCCGGTGACAGGGGAGGATAGAGACTCGAGTCTTCTTTGCCCTGTCAGGGTTTTAAGAGCTTATGTGTCTCGCTCCGCTGCCTTTCGACAGACGGAGCAGCTGTTTGTCTCGTTCGGTGGACGTTCCAAGGGAATGGCTGTTTCGAGACAGACTCTATCCAGATGGATAGTTGACGCCATAGCGTTAGCTTACGCTTCCAGGGGCCTTCAGTGCCCGTTGGGCGTCAGAGCACACTCCACAAGAGGCTTCGCCTCGTCGTGGGCGTGGTCTACTGGGATCTCCTTGCAGGATATATGTATGGCGGCAGGTTGGGCCTCGCTGTCTACATTTATCAGGTTCTATAACCTGGAGGTTCCTGCCTTGCAAGCAAGGCTGCTGTCGGTATAGTCGAATCAGGGCCCTGAGGGGAATTCTGAGTTCACGAGCGATATGCGCTGCCGACTGTTATATGGGCAGTATTGCGTAAGACCCGCTTTGCCACATTGGTCAGGCCTTGCCTCGGCTGTGTGATGTCATGTTGCCGCATCTACGGATGCTGCTAGATATGGGACGGAGGGCTTTTCCCCCTTTTTCTGTCCTTGACTCTCTGTGAGTCCCTCAGGTGACTGTGCACTGTAAATCCTGGGCGTTGCTTCAGGTTTATTTGTGTGATCCCTGCGCGCACGGCGTTTTACATTGGGTTCCCATAGCGTCTTAGCTAAGACGCAGTACGAAAGAGCTCTCGTAAGAGAACGTACTCGGTTACTAAACGTAACCTCGGTTCTCTCTAGAAGAGCGAACGAGTACTGCGTTCTCTGCTGTGCGTACGATTCACTCTGGTTTGCTTCGGCGATGAAATAAATCAGGTGAGTCAGCCTTTTCGAGCTCCTTTTATAGGTTGGGCCACACCCGTTTCGGCGGGAAGTGGCAAGAAGGGCGCGAAGCTAGGCTGTGCAGTTGCCGCAGAACAAGCCAATGAGCGAATGAGCCGTCTCGCCTATGGCTGTGTACTGCTGCAAATGCGCTTTACAAAAATAAAAAATTAAGGATAATTTTTTGCTTCAGTATTTCGTGAAAAGAGACTTTTCCCGTAGCATCTTAGCTAAGACGCAGTACTCGTTCGCTCTTCTAGAGAGAACCGAGGTTCTCTTACGAGAGCTCTCTCGTACTGCGTCTTAGCTAAGACGCTACGGGAAAAGTCTCTTTTCACGAAATACTGAAGCAAAAAATTATCCTTAATTTTGTATTTTTGTAAAGCGCATTTGCAGCAGTACACAGCCATAGGCGAGACGGCTCGTTCGCTCATTGGCTTGTTCTGCGGCAACTGCACAGCCTATCGAGCGCGGGCTGATGCAACATCAGACCAATAAGGGCGCTTCGCGCCCTTCTTGCCACTTCCCGCCGAAACGGGTGTGGCCCAACCTATAAAAGGAGCTCGAAAAGGCTGACTCACCTGATTTTTCATCTCTTCAGCGAAGCTCACGCATCGCTGGATCACGGAGGAAGCAAGCGCCGTCTGAGAAAGCACATCAGCAGGACGAGCCATTCTGAAGCTGCTGGCATCGCCGCCTTCCATTGCCGTTCCTGCTGCGCTATCCGGCGCCTATATCCTTTCAATCCTGTTATATACAAGCTGTTCTTTATGTGTGTGTGTGTGTTCGCCCTGCGACACACACTCGTAAAAGAGCTCGCGTCTTTTTTAAGATGCCTTCCTGCGGCTCGTCAGAGCCCCACTCAGCGAGGGAGACCGGTACGTCATCTGTGTCTCCTGCCTGGGTGAAGATCATGCAGCGCTCGCTCGCTGACGGCGGATGCCCCCACTGCGAGCTGTTGCCATGGTGACTCTGAGGACTCGCCTGGCCTTTTTCTCTGAGCCTGCATTCTCCGCTGCGCTGAGGCGCCGTAAAAGCATCGCTTCCAGCGGATTCCGGAACCGTCTTCAGCTCAACCGAGCTCGCCGGTTCGCCCTGCTTCACCGGCCCCCCCCTGCATCGCTTCCCGGTGGGCAGCGCCCGCTGTTTGCCGGCGCGTCGTCCGAGGAAGTCGATCTCAGGGCCGCGTCGGGGGAAGAGGACACGCGCTCTCTGCTGGCTTCGGGCAGTGATGGCTGGGCGAGCTCCGAGGATCTCGCGCCTTCTGCTCAGAAGCCCAGCAGACGAGCTGACATCGAGAAGGAGCCGGGGCGAATGCTCGTGTTGGCCGCGATGTGTCTCGGCCGCGAGTGGTTTGCACCAGCGCCCCCCCCTCTCGTTCCCGGCTGGATGGTATTTCCCTTTCGGATGAGCGTACTTCTCAAAGCCCGCCTCATTTCTTCCTGAGCTTCACGAAGAGGTGGCGAAGGCTTGGAACGCTCCATATTCAGCACGAACTCGTTCGTCTGTCTCACTAGCATTCTCCACACTGATGATGCTAAAAACAGGAACTACCACTCACTTCCGCCGGTGGAACAGGCGATAGCGATGCACCTTTGTCCGCCCTCTGCTGGACGGCGGCAAAAGCGGTGTTGCCATCTAAAGCCTCCTGTGTGACGCTGCGTCGGCACTACTAACGATGGCTGCTTCATCGAAGCGCAGGTGTACGAGTTCCGCTGTGGCCGAGCTCTCACCCAAGCGCGCCGCTGTTTCAGTTCCAGGAATTGTGACTGTCTCAGCGTTTTCTGCAATGCGCAAGCCTGCACAGTTGCCCGCTTGCCTGCACACAAAAGCCGTTATCACAACAGCTTCAGCAACGCAGCTCGAGACCCCCGTTCTCGCTCTACTGGCCGTCGCCCCGCGCCGCGGGGACCGCGGCAGAGGATTACGGTGAGGCCGGGAGCCCCGAAGCCATCCTGGGAAAGCCATCTACGCATGCTGCATGACGCTGCGTCGGCACTACACACGATGGCTGCTTCATCGAAGCGCCGGTGTACGAGTTCCGCTGCGGCCGGGCTGTCACCGAAGCGCGCCGCTGTTTCAGTTTCCAGAGATTGTGACTGTTTCAGCGTTGTTTGCAATGCGCAAGCCTGTACGGTTGCCCGCTTGCCTGCACACGAAAACCGTTATCACGGCTACCCAGATATTTCCCGAAAAAGGTGTAATTTCTGGTGTCCCGGCCACGGCCGATGGTGCTATAAATGTAGTGACGATGCCCACTGCTCAGTGCCCATCTCCGCATATAAGCACAGCCCTTCACACAGGGCTCGCGCCTATAAAAGCGACTCAAGTCGATCACGCGCACTACATAGTAGACGTGCCCACTCCTCAGTGCCCACAATCACTATGTCACACGCGTCATGTGGTTTCTGTAAAAACGAAACCCGTGCACGTTCGTCCGGCCACGGCCGATGGTGCTATAAATGTAGTGACGATGCCCACTCCTCAGTGCCCATCTCCACATGTAAGCATAGCCCTGCACACAGGGCCTGCGCCCATAATGTCGACTCAAGTCGGTCGCGCACACTGCATAGTAAACGTGCCCACCCCTCAGTGCCCACAATTACTATGTCACACACGTCATGTGGTTTCTGTAAAAACGAAACCCGTGCATGCTCGTCCGGCCACGGCCGATGGTGCTATAAATGCAGTGACGATGCCCACTACCCAGTGCCCATCTCCACATGTAAGCACAGCCCTGCACACAGGGCTAGCGCACATAAGATCGACACAGATCGGTCGAGCGCGCCGCATAGTAAACGTGCCCACTTCCCAGTGCCCACATACACTATGTCACATACGGCGCGGGGCTTCTGTAAAAATGAGACCCGTGCACGTACATTCTGCACAGGCAGACAGCGAGTTGAAAGTGGTAAAAGTGCACACATGCAGCCCACGGTTACTCGCAGATATATCGAGTCCCACGGGACCCGCTCAGCCTCCCTCCAGTCGGTTAAGCGCTGGAACGGGGTCGAGGAAGAGCGATCTGCCCGCTGTGATCAGCGCGCTCCCCGCCTCAGATGCGCAGCACACTCGAGCGCCGCCGTTGCCCAGTCAACAGAGCGCGTTTCGCATCCAGCCCTTAGCCATTCATGCAGATGCATGGTCAGTGCTTCCAGGGGTTTCGGATTGGGTGCTAGGCATTATAAAGAGAGGCTACTCGCTACAGTTTTCTCGACGCCCACCGTGCTTTTCAGCGCGCGTCGAAACTACGGTCAAAACAGAAGTAGCACACATACTTCGGGCCGAAATATCAAAACTGTTGAGCAAAGGGGCTGTAGAGCCTGTGTCTCAAAGCGAGGGGGGGCTGTACAGCAGATACTTTCTGGTGCCCAAGAGAGACGGGGGTCTCCGGCCCATACTGGATCTAAGACAGCTGAACGGGCATTGATGAAACACAGTTTCAAAATGTTCACGACCAGGAAGCTCCTCGCGCAGATTCGCAGAGGGGACTGGTTCATGTCAATAGATCTGAAGGACGCGTATTTTCAAATACAGATAGCGTCAAACCACAGGCGATATTTGAGATTCGCCTTCGAGGGCCAGGCATACCAGTTTGCAGTCCTGCCATTCGGCTTGTCCGTAGCTCCTCGTACGCTTACGAGGTGCATGGATGCAGCGCTCGCTCCTCTTAGACTCAGAGGCACACGAGTGCTGAATTATTTGGACGACTGGCTGGTTCTGGCCCGGTCATGAGCGGAGCTCATGGACCACAGAGCCGTTTTACTCGATCACCTCGAGAAGCTCGGCCTCAGTGTCAATTGGGTGAAGAGTTCGCTGAACCCCAGTCAGACGATCCTGTTTCTGGGTATAGTTCTGAACTCGTGTTCCATGACGGCGCGGCTGTCACCACAGCGCGCGATGGGCATTCAGCGTGCAGCGAGTTCTTTCCGCTGTGGCGCGACTGTGTCGCTCAAACACTGTCAAAAGATGCTGGGTTTCATGGCCTCAGCATCTCCGGTTCTGCGGCTGGGCCTGCTCCGCATGCGCCCCCTGCAGTTCTGGCTGAAGGCTCGGGTGCCGCGCAGAGCGTGGGCGTCTGGCCGGCTGCATTTCAAGGTCGATCAGAGCTGTGTTGCGGCTCTAGCACCTTGGACAGCGAACGGCTGGTACCGATCAGGTGTAAGCCTGGGGACTTCCCCGAGTGTGAAAATGGTGTCGACGGACGCCTCCACTTCGGGATGGGGAGCGCTGCTCGAAGGCAGACCGTCCTTTGGCCTATGGTCAGAACGGGAAAAGCTCCATCATATCAACTGCCTGGAAATGCTGGCAGTGGAGAATGCGCTGACGCGCTTTTGTCCCCATATCAAGGATCACCACGTCGTAGTCCGTTCGGACAACATGTCCGTGGTGTCCTACATAAATCGCCAGGGCGGTCTCGGGTCCCGAAACCTGTACAGGCTGACGGAACGCCTCCTGATTTGGGCTCAACACAACGTGCGCTCGCTGAGAGCGGTGCATGTGCCTGGACTGCAGAATCTGGGTCCAGACAGGCTGTCCAGAGGCAATGTCCCTACGGGAGAATGGTCTCTACACCCGCAAACAGTTCGGCTGTTGTGGGAGAGATTTGGCATGGCGGAGGTGGACCTCTTTGCGTCCCACGGAAACGCTCACTGCCCCACATTCTTTTCCAAGAACGAAAGCGCGCTGTCACGGAAATGGCCGTGCTGCCCGCTTTATGCGTTCCCTCCCGTCTCCCTCCTTCCGCAGGTGATAGAACGGGTGAGAGAAACGAGATGTTCAATACTGCTTGTGGCACCTCTTTGGAAGAACCATCCATGGTTCCCAGATTTGATGCAATTAGCAGATGTCGCCCCATGGCCGGTACCGTTGAGGAGAGATCTCCTCTCGCAGGCCAGGGGCTCGATTTGGCACCCTCGACCGGAGTTGTGGTCCCTCCATGTATGGGCACTCAACGGTTACCCGCTGATCTCGCAGGGGGAGTGCTAAATACCATCACTCAGGCTAGAGCTCCGTCGACACGACGTCTGTATGCCTCGAAGTGGTCGGTGTTCTCCAGCTGGTGCACAGCTCGAGGTTATTCACCCCTTAGTTGTGAGGTGACGGAGGTCCTCTCCTTCCTACAGGAGCTGTTGGATAAGGGCAGAGCCCCATCCACGCTCAAAGTTTATGTGGCGGCCATCGCGGCGTTCTCTGAAACGGCGTCCGGTCAGTCAATAGGAAGGAACGATTTAGTCATCCGGTTCCTCAGAGGAGCTAGGAGGCTGAATCCTCCCAGACATCCGTCAGTCCCTATGTGGGACCTCGCGGCGGTTTTGAAGGCCTTGAAGGGTCCCCCTTTTGAGCCTATCCAATCGGTTAGCCTTCAGCATCTGTCGTTCAAGACAGTATTCTTGTTGGCTCTCGCTTCTGTGAAGCGTGTGGGTGATTTGCACGCGCTCTCGGTGAGCCAGTCGTGCTTGGAGTTTGGGCCCAATGACTCAAGGGTCATACTCAAACCTAGGCACGGTTATGTGCCGAAATCCCTCAACACACCGTTTCGGGCTCAGGTTATTGCCCTGTCTGCCCTGCCGGTGTCAGGGGAGGATGGAGACTCGAGTCTTCTTTGCCCTGTCAGGGTTTTAAGAGCTTATGTGTCTCGCTCTGCTGCCTCTCGGCAGACGGAGCAGCTATTTGTCTCGTTCGGTGGACGTTCCAAAGGAATGGCTGTTTCGAGACAGACTCTATCCAGATGGATAGTTGACGCCATAGCGTTAGCTTACGCTTCCAGGGGCCTTCAGTGCCCGTTGGGCGTCAGAGCACACTCCACAAGAGGCGTCGCCTCGTCGTGGGCGTGGTCTACTGGGATCTCCTTGCAGGATATATGTATGGCGGCGGGTTGGGCCTCGCCGTCTACATTTATCAGGTTCTATAACCTGGAGGTTCCCGCCTTGCAAGCAAGGCTGCTGTCGGTATAGAAGAATCAGGGCCCTGAGGGGAATTCTGAATTCATGAGCGCTAGGCGCTGCCGACTGTTATATGGGCAGTATTGCGTAAGACCCGCATTGCCACATTGGTCAGGCCTTGCCTCGGCTGTGTGATGTCATATTGCCGCATCTACGGATGCTGCTAGATATGGGACGGAGGGTTTTTCCCCCTTTTTTCTGTCCCGGACTCTCTGTGAGTCCCTCAGGTGACTGTGCACTGTAAATCCTGGGCGTTGCTTCAGGTTTATCGGTGTGTGATCCCTGCGCGCACGGCGTTTTACATCGGGTTCCCGTAGCGTCTTAGCTAAGACGCAGTACGAGAGAGCTCTCGTAAGAGAACGTACTCGGTTACTAAACGTAACCTCGGTTCTCTCTAGAAGAGCGAACGAGTACTGCGTTCTCTGCCGTGCGTACGATTCACTCTGGTTCGCTTCGGCGATGAAATAAATCAGGTGAGTCAGCCTTTTCGAGCTCCTTTTATAGGTTGGGCCACACCCGTTTCGGCGGGAAGTGGCAAGAAGGGCGCGAAGCGCCCTTATTGGTCTGATGTTGCATCAGCCCGCGCTCGATAGGCTGTGCAGTTGCCGCAGAACAAGCCAATGAGCGAACGAGCCGTCTCGCCTATGGCTGTGTACTGCTGCAAATGCGCTTTACAAAAATACAAAATTAAGGATAATTTTTTGCTTCAGTATTTCGTGAAAAGAGACTTTTCCCGTAGCGTCTTAGCTAAGACGCAGTACTCGTTCGCTCTTCTAGAGAGAACCGAGGTTACGTTTAGTAACCGAGTACGTTACGTTTAGTAACCGAGTACGATTTTTTTTTTTTTTTAATATCTCGCTTAAAACCTCATTTTAACTTTTAGGTAGCATTAAGAGACGCAACAATGTCGTTATCGGCATTTGTGATAATGGCCATATTATTTGTGTTAAGATAAAACTGGAAGTTGTTCAAAACCAGATAAAAAGCAGATATTTGCATAATAAGCACATATATGCATTTTCTTTTTTAAATATATAAAGCATTTAGAGTTGCATAGAGTTGCTTGATATATACCATTAATTAGCTGACTTTAGAGTTCTTTTGTTTTTTCTCTTATTCTGCCTATTTTATGTTTGGTTTACCTTTATCTTCTAATACTCACTATAAGTAATTGCTAGTAATTTAATGATTCAAATCAGTGTTAAATGTAATCTTTAGCAAATAGATATTAAACTTTTACTCTACATTATAATGTAGTGTTAAATGTGATCTCTAGCAAATAGATAGTAAACTTTTACTCTACATTATAATGTTGTGTGGCCTAAATGATTTTACTGTTCATTGTTTTATTTTTTTATTTATATCTAATATATATATATATATATATATATATATATATATATATATATATATATATATATGCCATAACATGAATAATAATTGGCTTACTGGTAAATGGCAGAATTATAAAATTGGTACATCTTTTATTATGTCTGATCCAATTCATAAATCTTGTATGGTAACTTTAAACAAATAGTAGGCTGCTTACTAGTGCTAGTGTATGTGATTGAGCTGATTATGCATAACAGATCATTTCCTTTGCATGCCTATGGTGGTCTTACACAAGTTACAGTTGAAACCACTTTAGTCTGTGCAGCTGAATATAAAATTATCCAGATATTCCTGCGTTCCTTCTTACTAACTGAATCACTGGTGACGGTGGTGGATTGCTCTCCCTCTCCGACCTCAATATCCTCAGATACTAACAGGTACACAGGTGGCCAGAGATGAATGGTGTAAGTGAGAAAGAGAGGGTACAAAATATGAGCACTGTTGTGCTTAGACTGACTTGTATTCATCACATGACAGTTATGAGGTAGTTTGGCTCCACTCACACCCAAAATCCGTAGCTCTGCCTCACATCATACATTTATTTCGCTCTGTGCAGTGAACCGGCAGCAAAGGTATAGTTGAAAAATGCCGTGATTTGGAACATGGAGAATATAACTTATGCAGGATATAATATGTCAGTTTTTATGTTACTCTTGACAACTTTGGAAATTCAGCTGTTGCAAGTGTTCTAAATACAAAAAAAAAAATCACCATAAAGTCAAATTTCTTGGACTCTTCAGAACTGATAATAATAATAATAATAATAATAAAGATTAATTTCCAGTGTGCTGTGTGTAAAACTGAACAGTAGGCTAAATTCTACAACTTAAATTCCTCAGCTTGTGTCTCTCTCCTGTGGCATTACCTTTCTGATGGCATCTGACCACAGCTAGTTAAAAACATTTCAACTTTTTAGAATGCCGCAAGCGCACTGCGTGTCATCTGACAAGAACTAACCAATCAGCTTCATCCTTTCCCGTAACAACGTTGAAAGCTCAGCCATTATGAAGGAACAGCTGATAATAGCTGTATATGTATTGCCATTTTTAAATAAATTTAGTAGCAGAGCTACTGCAAGCGATTTTAGTGCTGCAAATCCATTTAACCTTTGCTGAAATGTCCGCGTCTTCATGGAGAGAGCGGATCATGGTTACTTAGCAACGGCAGACGCCTCAGGAGTGCAACTGCCCGAGCGCTTGGGAAAGGAGAAAGCGACGCGACTAGCATTTTCCATGCGTTTTTAGGCGCGATATGTGAACGGCCCCTAAAAACCTATGCTGCTTTTGACTTTTTGACTTTGCTTTTGATTTTTTCTTTTTTTGACAATAAAATAAGTTAAAAGTAAAAAAAAAGTGAAGTGACATTCAGCCAAGTATGGTGACCCATACTCAGAATTTGTGCTCTGCATTTAACCCATCCGAAATGCACACACACAGAGCAGTGAACACACACACACACACTGTGAGCACACACCCGGAGCAGTGGGCAGGCATTTTTGCTGCAGCGCCCGAGGAGCAGTTGGGGGTTCGATGCCTTGCTCAAGGGCACCTAAGTCATGGTATTGAAGGTGGAGAGAGAACTGTACATGCACTCCCCCCACCTACAATTCCTGCCGGCCCGGGACTCGAACTCACAACCTTTCGATTGGGAGTCCGACTCTCTAACCATTAGGCCACAACTTCCCTTCAAGTTCAAAACAATATGGTGACTGATCAGTTAATCTGAGTTTGTTGTCGGTCATGTCTGTTCATGAAGAATTGCCAGTGACACAATGACAAAAAGATACAAACAACTAACATCTGACAAACCATACTCGGCTAATTTTCGCAACGAGTTTTCATGACGCCTTCATTATCTGATTTGTGCACTCAGATGTCCTTTGCATGAACTCACCCAGAACTTCTGTTGTTGATTCTTGATTGTTCCCTGCAGCCTTTTCTCAAAAGTTGCATCATTCCATCAAGATTCAGTGACTGAAAGAATATTTTAGCATGCAAAACTCATAACCTAAAAAATGTTTAGGGTTGGTACGATTTTGTATAATTATTATTTTTTTCTAGAAGGTTTCGTATTTAATTATTAAGGCTGCATTTATTTGAACACAAATAGGGTGCAAAAATTATAAATGCATACATTTTCAAAAATATCAGTTTAATGCATCTTTGCTGAACATAAGTATAAAGTTATATAAAAAAACCCTCTGTTCTTACATTTCTGAAAAGTAGTGTACATAGTCTACAACTTTGGATTATTTTATATAAATAAAAGAACAAACAAACAAAAAGCAGCAAAAATTTATATTATGAACATAATGTGGTGTCATAATATACTAGGCTACTTTTTTATTTATTTATTTTTATTTATTATTATTTACAGTTTTTATTATTGTCAATTCATATATCAACCCTAATTGCCATAGGTTTCCCCAAGGCTTGCATTTTGGAAAATCAGTTTTTGCACTTTTTATTTTTATTTTTATCAAGGACTGTTAACATTACTTTCAGTCTTTCACGTTTTGTTCTGAAAAACAAATGACCTCAGTCAGGTATGGTTTTTGAAACCACAGTGTGCTTTGAAATGTTGAAATGCATTTCCTTTCAACTTGTTAGCAACTTAGTAGCTTCAAAATTCACGTTTGAAGTGTGAGTAATTCATGTTAACACAAGTCAAAAACCACCGTTCTAACAACATTCTCAAGGGAACACATGATTTAAAAGAAAAAAGCTTTTTCTCTTATTGTTTTAAGCTATAAACTGAACAACTCAGAGAATAAGAGAAAGTGATAACACTGAGCTACCACATACACATCTGACAGGGTGCAAAGTTTAAGTTTATAGGATGAGAGTGGGCCTAGAGCAAAGAGAGAGAATAGAATGTGGTTTGAAGTGTCACTAAGAGGACAGGAAACAATAATCAGGCTGACAGAATAATCCTGTTACCCATCACACACATGGCTAATAAGCAAGACAATGTCACATCGTCCATTCACATCAGACATACAGTACAGAGCCTATTATATACACACCATTTTCCCCCAGCCCACAACACCATGCTTGTTACATATTTGAAGACAGCAAAGTCAAATGGATTTCTCTCTCTGATATGATTAATACATTTCTGCATGTTCTCGCCTCTAATGAGAGTCAGCATCGGCCTCATCTGGATAGTGATGCCATTGCAAGGGGCTGGTACTAGTCAGTACCCAGCACATAATGAGAAAGCTGGAGGTGATCAGAGACCACCAGCCTCTCATGAGACACTTTGCTTCAGCATGCTTGTCATAGCCTTTCTTTTTATCCATCCTTACACATTATTACTGCATTTCGGATTGGACACAATAGGCAGAATGCTGCAGATCGTGTCCTATTTGCTCGCTGTTTTATTTGTCTTAATGTTGCTTTGATTTTAGAAGACTCTCCACATAGGGCGAGTTAAATTACTTGCTAAGCCTTCTCGCCAGTTGTCAGCATGTTTCAGAACTTGGCATCAGGCTGATCTTTGAGCTCGCATGATGAGCCAGATCCTCTGTGCTGGTGTGATACCAAATGCTTGTAGAATCGACAGGGAAAGGCTATGTGTAAGCCCAAGGCATGACAGATAGGACTCAAAGTGAATAGATTTTGTGCCAGTCATGTAACCTGTCCCTGGGTCCAAAAGCTTTGTCCAGCTGAGATTTCCCACAACCTAAGCCTCAGGGTTAAAAATAATACCCACACATATGCACACATTTTTAGGCCCCGTATCTGGATTACTGAGTTGACGGGATTTCATTGTTTGGGATTCTACGCAATTTTGGGATGTCCCAAAAAATACAGTAACATACAGTAAATTCCAAATATATGTGATTTATTTCTGTGATGCAAAGCTGATTTTTTTTAAAGCAGAATTTTATACTGGTGCTGTCAATTAATTGCAATTTTTAATCAGATTAATCAAACCCTTTTCATGTGATTAATCACTTGGAGTGGTCGAAAGGGGAATCTGCTTATACAAATCTATGGGTACAACAATGAGCATTATGTTATTGTTTACACGGTCATCAAGGATACGCAGAGAGAATGTGGACAGCCACACCCTCATTTTCAAAAGTGTCAGTTTTGGTCAGTTTATAGTGAAAAGAATTCCCAGAATTTTCAAACTAAATCAGGTTCTGCAGCGCTTTCAAAAGTCTCCATTTTCGAGGGTCGAAAACATCGGAGTAGTGTAAACGAAGGTGTAACCATAACAAATGTCATGCATTTTAAAATGAAAACGCACTAGTGTCAACGTAGCCTTTACATGTAATGTAAAATGTATTTTCTGCAAGCTTATTTAAAGATACATTTGGATGTCTTTTAAAAAAAATTACACTAAAAGTACACCAAAGTACCAAGTGATATAAGTTCATTAAAGTACACATAAAAAACAAAAACAAACAAACAAACATACAAAAAAATAAAATGCTGAAATAACCTTTCAGAATTCATAGTGTATAGTACAATAGACTGCATATACCTACTACAGTGCATTGATCCATTCGGAATGACTACACACAGCAAAACACACATGAGAAATCAAAATATGTATCCTGAATGTGTGTGGAAACATTGTGAATGTACTGAAATGTGTCTTTCCATAAATACAAATTATGATCTGTGCATCTTCTCCTACATTGTTTGTTTGTGCATTTATATCAGATTCACATGTGCTTACTGTATGACTCCTGTAAATCACTGCAGTCATCTTCACCTTGATTGCAATCCTCATCAATCCTCATCCATAAAAAACGTAGTTTGCTTACATACAGCAGTGGGATGTTTTGACATTCTGTTTAATCTGTATTTCACACAGCACGATGCATGAGGGCTCTAATCTCTCTGCCATCTCTGATGTAATCAGCCTGGTTTTTCTTTCTACAGTATTAGCGCTGTTTTGGACATTTGTGTCAATGCATCGGCTTGCCGGATTTTTGGACTAAAAACTTTCCCCAGAGTTTAGCGGCTTAAAATGATTTGATTGCAGACAGAGATCAGGTAAAATGTTTTAGAATAGAAATTGTGCTTCAGTAATTTTGCGCTAATTGCATTAACACGTTAATGTTGACAGTTTTCCACTAATATATTTAAAAATGTAATTTCTGTGATCGAAAAACTAAATTTTAGTGCTGGAAACACAGGAAATGAGGTGTGTCCTGCAGTTATACTGTATATGGCTCAAACAATCTGCCATGTGACTGGACTTGAGGTGTTGTTAATGGTCTGCAGTCATATTAAACTAATTAGAGTGGCTAAGTGTTTAACCCTCCTTGGGTTTTCACATTTTATTATGCTACAGCATCGAACCTGATGTTTCATTAAGAACATTTGCTACTCATGAAAAACCTGTGTTCATTAGATGTTTCACATGGTTTCACTATAAATACAACATTGTCTGGCAGCACACCCACACATTTCAAGTAAAGAACAGGGAACATTCAACTCTAATCTGAGACAAGGTCCTTAAAAAATACCAGTCAGCAAAAGGGTCTAAGAAACAAGGAATATACCTTGAAGCACAGGGAAGTCCTAAGTCATTAAAAACAGAGAAAATATGGAACAAAATGTGGTCATCCATCAAATCCGAGTGTCCAAGTAGGAAGGGCTTCAGTAAAGGGGGCCACCAAGAGGCCTGAGGCAGCTGTATGGAGTTATGGACTTCCATGACTGAAATGAAAGAAAGTGTGCATGAGACAACAATAACTCACACCCTCCATAAATCTGGCTTGTATGATGGGGGAAAAAAATTCATATCACGATTGGAGTTCATCCAAAGGCATGTGAGAGATTCTATTTAGGGGTACATTTGATGGTGAGACCAAAATGAAAGTCTGAGAAGTTCTGCAGTAGAGACCTCTTGACAAAAATAAAACTGGTGATAAAAACGTATTTTATGAGACAAACATTGCATTGTCATAAAACTGATCCCCATAAAGTATCTGAACACTTAGCTTTAAAAATCTATCTACAATGTAAATCACATTGTGCATGTATTGTTTTTAAAACCATGCCATCAGCTGGTTAAAAACGGAAAAATACTAGTCCTGAGAAAATGTATAGCATTTATTGGCTGAAATGTATCTTGTAATTATTATTACTGTAATCCATAATTAATTTTGGGGCAACTGTAAAACCTTGTCAACTTTAAAGACAATTCATCTTGCTACAGGACTGCAATCCATAATTCAAGTCACAGATGAATGGTTTAAAACCAAAGAAAAATCAATGTCATGCTGCAGCCCAGAATAACCATTTGTGGAATAACCAAAAAAGTCAGTTTAAAATAGTTGGAGCTTGAGCAATTGTTCCAAGTACAATGAGCAAATATGCCAGTATCAAGTGTAGCAGTCATAATTACTCAAATAATCATTGTTCCTATAGATGTAACACAATAACTGTATTGTTATATGGATACATACTGTAGCTATTAATAAAAACATGCATGAAAGGATGTTACTTTTAATGGTCTCATCTTTTCTCTTTAGTGTAAACCACCAGATATTTTAAGCTGTGACTCGTTTTCCCTCTTCCTCCATCTCTCAGTAAATTCATCACTCATTCTGTGGTGAAAACATAAATATATTTTTGAGAATATGTCTACATAGAAGTGCATGCATGTTTTACAAAGTATGTGTGCATGTTATTAGTGGATCTACAGGGTTTTTTGGGGGGTTTGTTTTTACCTTCCTTAGGTTTTTTGTAGCCAACTCGGCCTCACTCAAACTGGCATAGTAGAGTGATGTGAGGGGAAAGCTTAACAGAAGGAGCTGCTGTCTGCTGTGTGTTTCACATACCAAATAATCTGCCTGGAGTCACAGATAAAAGAGACTTTCCAAACCCTCACGTATATGTTTGTATCTGGATAAAAACGCAACAGCAATCCTCTACCCTCATCCCACACACTTCAGCTTCACTCTTTAGGTTTTTGTGTCTTAAATAATCTAAAATAACAGTGTTGCCATATAGTGTGGTGACAAGCGTGAGCAAGTGCTATTGTACTAAAATATGCTATATGAACTGAGATTTATAAACACTGAGCATTTTAAGAATTGAAAAGGTAAACATATATGGAAAACAGATTAATTAAAAAAAATATATATTTTACTTTATTACCTTGATTTTTATTTATTTTTTATCCTGTAATTGCTTATATTATAAATACTCGATAATAATTAGTGCTGTCAAATGATTAATCGCAATTAGTAGGATTCAAAATAAAGGTTTTTGTTTACATAACATACAGTATGTATGTATGCTGTGTATATTTATTATGTATATATAAATCATAATCATGGGGAATCTGTGCTGGAAGCCATTTTACAACCACATATATTCCCAGCAAGACCCGTCTAATAAATGGCCTAGATAGGGAAAAAAACCTGCTTTGCTGACATGGTATTATAGAAAATGGTTAAGAATGCATGTTTTCGATGAGGATTTAGCTCCTTATCTTAAGTTCACACTGAGCACTGATGTGCAATATGCTACTGTTGATAGCAAAGAACCACGACTCTCAGTTAGATCATTTGTAAAACTCCACTTATCTTTCAGCATGGATGAATTTTCTCTTTTTGAAGGTGTATCTTGTGAATGAATATTTAAAGGATAAATTTAAACATGAATTGGGGGAAAACCAATCAAGGAGGTTTACAATAACTGGAGAGAGCTGTTTTTCCATTGGCTGCTTGGTTGATTTAACCACAAGGAACATACCTTGAAACCAATGCTGTAGCTTTATGTTTAAGCATCTCCAATATTGAAACAGAGAGATTGTGCTGTTATAAAAACAGTTGGATGAACAAAGTACTAGATCACCAGAGAAAGCAAGCAGAAACTGAAGCACACTGAAGTTTTCTACACAAATCCTCTTCTCTGTCTTCCCTTGTGAAGCTGAAGAAATATTGCCAGATCTGATTATGTGGTCATGACAGCCTGGAGGGAGTTGTTAAGTCAACCAATCAAAATAATTTTGGTGTGTGAGGATGCGGCTGAGGATGTTGGAGAAAGAGAGAGAGAGAGGAGAAGGAGCGAGAGGCGGTGGGAAGCAGAGGGGGTGGGTATGACATTGAACTGATAATCTGCCATTTATCAAGTAACCAGGGACTCAATATAAGTTTTCCACTTTCGACAGAGTGGAAAGATGAATTGTGTAGGCTAGGCCAGACTCACTGGTACTGAATAATAAACACTGCCTCAGGTAACCTAGCTGGTCCTCCTGCTGAGAGCATCAGTGCCTTGAGCAGAGTGACCGAAGGGTTTGGTTTGAATAACTCATGCACTTCTGCCATCTGGTTTCACCCTATCTTCAGATCACTCTTTCTTAACCAAGTTTTGTTTTCTCTTTCTGGCATATTTACAGCATCAAAAAGTGACCGGCACTCAAGCATGAAGTTCTGCATCTTGGGGCTTGATAAATGAAAATACAGCAGCTTCCAGTCGAAGAACAAGTTGTTTTTGTGCTATTTGGCTGATGGAATCAGTCCTTTCGGTGGCTTTTGTAATGGCAAACAATCCTATTGTTTGCAATCTGAAATCCAAGACTTTCATCATTACAAATGTCAAACAATCATACACTTTTTAAGATCAATATGACATGTCCTGCTTTTTGTTGTTGTCTTTGGTTTACAGTGTTTCTGTTCTCTAATCATAACTGCTATATTTTCCCTGACATCCATTTTCCATGATTGTTCCTTATTATAGCTACCATCTTCTGCCTCTCCAGTTGGCACAAGGCAAACCTGTGCACTACACTTTGTTTTCTCTTCCATTTGGTGCTATTTAGGACTCTAAACTGGATAAACTTCACCCAAATATGAAAATATTGTCATCCTTTACTTATTTAAATTCTGCTTCTCACAGAAAGCTATTTTATGGCTTCAAACGACTTTGAAGACAGTGCAGGAATACGAACAGTGTTATTTCATAACACTTTGAATAATCTTTGAAATTCATTCTTTCTTCTTTTGTATTATGAACAACAAGAGGGTGAGTAAATGAAGACAGAATTTTCATTATTTTGGATGAACATTGGCAGAAGTCTGAGAAAGTTCACCAAGTATTTGCCCTTGGTTCTGTTTGAAGATGTGGGCAAATCACTCAGCCAATGTAACGTGGGATTTAGACAAGTAATGGCAGAATAAACTATCATTTCTGAATTCTCAAGTTAATCTACCTTTACAAGAATCTGACTTTGTTTTACAGTTATACTGAAGAATGCCTCAGCCTAGTCAAGAGAACCAGCCTAAGCTTTATGTCATTCACAGAGTCTGGCTTCTTATCAACCGCTACTTCTGCTGCACTGAAATGACCAGTTATGATTCGAGAAAGAGCTATTTTTAGACCGTTGTAAGTCTTTGGATCCTAAAGAATTAATCAAGGCTTAAAGGCAGGGTAGGTAAAAAAAAATGTATAAAAAACTTTTTTTCCAAATTTGTTTAAACTTTATTTATATATCAATACATAATTAAAATGTAAGTACTCTGAAAAAGAAAGTATAAAAATCGAGTGACTGTAGACCTCTCACGACTGTTTTAAAGACAGCTCATTATTTCCATTCACTCCACCCCCTCCCTTCTGGGCTCCTATAGATTATTTATCGTCTCTACTACGGCTCGCTAAGTAATGTTATGTTAGCTATATTACGCAGCTACATGTGCTAATGACACATGCTTCATGAAAAAATAAACAAAAAAATATGTATGATCAAAATACAAAAAGAAAGACTTACCTGTCCAGCAGAAATAAAGCCATCAAGGAGTCACTTTTCAGCCCCTTGAGTTCCCTCAGTTCTCGCTATCGCTGGAAAGCCACGCCGATATTAACTCGCGTTTTATTTCTTTGTTTATCCAAAGACTTTTTGTTCATTGCCTTTTCTTGTACTGTTACTGTCTTCCTTTTTTTGCCTGGTTTGCCTTCACTAACTGCATAGGCCGGTACTGTGAATTTTGCTTGTTGTTTCTCTGCCATTGTTTTGGTATTCCTAGGATCCGTGCCTGTTGAATTCCTCAAATCAAACGTGCATGCGCAAGTGGGCAGGTCATGTGTGGCAAAAGGGTGGTTGCCATGGTTGCGAGAGAGTGACAGTCGCCTAAGCCAATCCTATGTTTCGTCCCGAAATGGAAATAATGAGCTGTGTTTAATACAGATTAAACGGTCTAGAGTCACTCGATTTTTATACTCTTTTTATCAGAGTACTTACATTTTAATTATGCATTGATATATATAGAAAGTTTAAACAAATTTGGAAGAAAGTTGTTTATACATTTATTACCTACACTGCCTTTAAACTACAGGATATACTTAGAAACCAATCGATAGAACATGCTGGTGAGTTTTCATTGTGTAGCATTCATGTTAAACTCTCTGCACCCCCCCCCCCAACCCAAAAAAAAAACAATTTCTTTTCCCTGTTTTTCCTGGCTTTGTTGGATATCACTGCAAAGCTGCCTGGCTTGTTTCGAAAAAGGTGTTGGCTTTGTGCTCCCCGTGTGGCTTTCTTGGCTCTGTGTACCACATTTTCAGGTGCTGTAAATGATTTGAAAGTGACCGTGGCTGTTTCATTGAGAAGCGAGGCATTGGTCCAACCATCTCAATGTAGAAAAACAAATTGTTGTTGAAAACTGCTTCTAAATTAGCTTCAGCAAGGGACTGAACTTCCTCTAAATAGTCATTGACAGTCTGCTTATGATCAACCAGTAGCCTCATTCAAAGACCATTTATTTTATTCAGTTCTATAATAAATCTGTTCTTCCCATCATTCCTAATGAACTGGCTTTGAATACTCTTTTGCAAGCCAATGCATGGGGGGTTTTACAAATCAGAGGGATAACAATGTCGATATGTTTTCATATGATCACATTTTATGCCATTCATTTAACAGTAGTTCCTGTGTGAATGGAAATGCTGACCTTTTTTTTTTTTTTTACCAAAACCTGATTAAAGTGTCACATAATGAATTTACTCCTCAATTTACACCAATTGACTTGCATTTGACATCAAACGAATCATCATGTTCCAGATGCAATATTATGCAATGGCCCATACAGATTTATCAAAAACAAGGAATATAGACATTCATACCGTAGGCAAATGACAAGGTTGCGGTTGCTGGAGCATTCAATCACAGTCCCGAAATAAAACCCTGATGCTATTTTTCTTCATCCCTCAAATGTAAATAAAACACATCCATCACTGTTCTGACAGCCATCAGTGGATAAATAATGGCCAGCATGATAATTTGCCAAGCAATCCCACTCTGAAACCGGTAGAGTGGATTTAGGTCGGGCTTTGCAGCTGGTAGTTTGGAAGCTAAGTGTTTGGTTTCATTATACTTCAGAGTGCAACTGCAAGTGAGGCACTGGAGAGGGAATTTTCTGTAAAACACTTTGCATATTTTCAAAAGCTTCAAAATTAAAGTCTCCTGCTAGAGCCTGATTTAGACCTACCATCAATCTAGCCTAGACATACTGATGATAGTACAGTATCATATGAGATTTACATTGGACAAAGCAAATGCTTGGAATGTAAGGGGATGTATCAGCACTTTCCCATCATAATAGAAGTGTGTAATTTCTGTGTCATTAGCATCTCGTTCTTCATTGCAAAGATAATAAAGTTTTTCTATAAAGTTGTATAACAGCTAAATGTTTATGTAAAAGGAAAATTAAAGAATGAATGAATGAATGAATGAATGATGCATTTATAAAACGCTTTGCGTATCGCTGTACACCCAAAGCACTTTACAGTCATGCGACAGGGTCTCTCCTCAACCAGCATCAGTGGATGATGCAAAGGCAGCCACAGTACAACGGCGCCAGTGCGCTCACCACACACCAGCTACAGGTGGAGAGGAGAGAGAGTCATAGAGCCAATCAAGTGGATGGGGATTATGAGGAAGCCATGATTGACAAGGGCCAGAGGCGGCAATTTGGCCGGTGCACCGGGATTACACCTACTCTTTACAAGAAGTGCCATGGGTTTTTTAATGACCACAGAGAGTAAGGACCTCGGTTTAATGTCTCATCCGAAAGACAGTGCTTTTTGACTGTATAGTGTCCCCGTCACTATAGTGGGGCATTAGGACCCATACAGACCACAGGGTGAACACCCCCTGCTGGCCTCACCAACACCTCTTCCAACATTAACCTAGTTTTCCCAGGAACTGACAAGACTCAACCCTACTTAGCTTCTGTGGGCAACCTGTCTTGGGCTGCAGGGTGATATGGCTGTGTAAAAATAATTATATATTGTTATATTATGCAAATATGTGAGTAGTAACAAGTGAATGTGTAAAACACTGAATAAATCAGTGATAAAAGAAGTGATTATCCTTGAGTGAATCATTGAATCATCAATCAAAAACTAATTCATTCAGGAATGAAACAAGTGATTCGTAACATCTGAAATCACATATTGCTTTGGGTACTTGTTTTTAAATAAGTACTTCAAAACCATTAAAAAATAATGTAAAGTATGAGTGTGGTATACATTTATCAGGTTGTCATTGTCATGTGCACACCAGCGTCACTAGTATCTCTTCACTGCCATTCACAAATTCTCTCTACAGCCTCATAGGATATCAAAGCATCCCTTGGATGTGCACTGATGTACACAGCTACTTCTTACCTACTGTTTTATGAATAATGTGAATTCAAGCATATTACTTTTGTTTTTTTTTCACCTACTATGTTGTAGGGAATATTTAGATGTAGGGGTCTTTAAGTGAATCATCAAATCATTCATTCAACCGATTCATTCAAAACATTGATTAATTCTGCGACAAAACAAGTAACAAGTCTTTTTGTTGTGTATCAATGAATAATTAATTCAACCGATTCATTCAAAAACACAGACTGCATGTTTAAAAAAGCTGACAGGTGCAATAGTTAATGTTAGTGGAGAAAACGGTTGTGCTTAAATATTAGTAAATGTTTTAACATCCAAACATTTACTGTACACATTTATTCACGAGTCATCAGTGCAAGTTATTATGCAGAAGAAACACATTTCCTGCTGAAGATTCTGTTTCTATTGCGAATACTTCATGCTGTCAAGTCACGAAGCCTTATTCTCCAAATTATTAAAGAGGTTAAACACTGTTAATAATATAAACAAACCCAACTATGACCTGTGAGTGCCTGTGGTCCTGCATTGTTTTTGAAATCCACGGAAAATGATGCACAAATGTCATTAGGCAAATTCAGGATGTAAATTCTCACAGATTAGTGTGAGAAGGAAGTGAAAACTGAGGAAGTTGGGAATAGAGAGAAAGGATGAATAAGCCGGAAAGCTTGCTTGTACCACCCCCTCACACTCCCACAACCTCATCATCTTGCTCAAGGCTATTCCTCATCCTTTAGCAATATTAGTAGGTTTACAGAGAAGGAACTGAGGACTTTCTTAGCACTTCTTTATCTCAATGGGAAATCTCTTAGGGACCAATCAACTCTTCAGTAATCCCACAGTTTGATAAGAGACTCCTGCTATGAACGATCATTCAATCACACACCCCTACAAGTAGCCAGTCAAAGCTTCAGCACAATCTTAATAATTATTTCTGCTGATGAAATACTGCAAAACTGTCCTCTGTTGACCTCAAAATATAATTTTGTTCTGATGCAAATAATATCCTAATAATGCTTAATTGAAGCATGTTTAAATGTTGTATGACTTGGTTTATTGGCACATTAAGATGAGGATAGCATCCTTTCTGTTTACTCTGGTGACTCAGGAGAATCGTTTTGTTTGTTTTTAAAAGCATAATTTAAGCATAATTAATAGAATATTTGGCATTAGTTGCATGTTCCTGTGTGTCCCTGTTTAAAACCATAGGGGATGTTGAGACTTTGCAACTACTGCCGACTCAATGCAATTTATTGATTACACAGGATGTTTTGTCTAGAATAAAACAGAGGCTGAGGCATGTGTTACTTTTAGTATTAGGTTAATACTTAAGAACTGATTGGTGCATGTGGCAATTGCTTATTTTACAGCTGTTAAATCAGACGGGATTTGGGCTGAAATGCTCTTGAAACTCAAACTAATCACAAGCCGACTACATAATTCCACAACAAAGACTCTTGATGCAAAATCAAGATTATTGTTGCTTAGTGCTCTCTGTGCTCAAAGGGGAAATATCAAAGAGACCTGGTTCAAGATCTAATAGCCGTTTTGATAAAGTAGGGTTCACTGGAAAAGGATTTTGTTGATCAAAATCATCCCACAGTGATGATATGAGAGATAATTTCAGAGAAAATGGTAGACAAAACTCAGGTTCACATTTGTGTGGAGCTTAAAATAGAATGGCAGACAAAGAGGCTTTCAGTGTATGGAGGTGAAACATGATTATACAGGGGAGTTTGGGGTAAGCTGTGTCAGCCACTAGTGTAGAGAACTGTGCCTGTTTTTGTCATGTGACTATACATTTAGAAATTATTCATCATATACAGCTAACTGTGTTTGAGAAATGCACATCTTTTACTTTTATTGAAGCGCCTGACCCCCCCCCCCCCCCAATTATTAGAAATGGCCAAACCCCGATATTTGAAGTTCTTGCACTAATCTGCTGCCCTCTGTACACATTCGTACCGGTTTAAAACTACTCAACTTTTTTTTCTCAAATATGGCCATTTTTTTTTTGAGAAAGAGAAAGATATGAAAGTTGTTTGTGTGAATTACTTAAAACTTAAAAAGTGAAAGTGCATCTGTGTGATAATTCTGACCTGGAAAATGTATGTGTGTGTATTTATTTAATTAAAAAAATGCTGTAATATTGTGAAAAATTATTAGAATTTAAAATACGTTTTTTTTTATTGTTTTTCAGTTTTTTCTATCTTTTAAAATGTAATGTATTCTTATGACTAAAGGAATCGTCAACAAACATTACTACAGTCTTCAGTGTCACATGATCCTTCAGAAATCATTCTGATATGCTGATTTGGTGCTTAAGAAGCATTTATTTTTATTATCAATAGGGATGTCAACGATTAATTGACGATCAATTAATTGTCGATAAGAGTTGCAATCGATTAAAACCCTTTCAAGTCGATTAACGCGGATGCGCGTTTTGAGTCATTTTCTCCTGATAACCCCGAAAAGAACTTAAATTACACTTTCAGTTTTAATCGTACAGATAAGAGCAATACATCAATCGAATCTGTAAAGGGTCTACTTTTTTTTGGATACAGACATAACAACAACAAAACTTTGTGCACTTATAAAATAAAGATAACAAACAAGGTGTGCTGTCGGCAGCCTTTGTCTGCGCTGATCTTCATTTACAAACACATCATTAAAATGAACTGTAACTCAGTGAATACTCAACAAAGAGACATGAGAGATATATCTATAGAAAGCTTGACATGTTTTTTTTTAAACTAAACAAGTGCCGCTGAAAACAGATATTCTGTGATAAAGTAATCCATATGAAATCAACGCGATGTCTGTTTTTCATGTCTCCCTTCATTATATCTAATGTGACCACGCCCCCGCGCCGAACGCACTATTCAGATTCAAACTGAAGCGCGCGGCTTGAATACGCCCATAACAGAAGAAAAAGCAGCCAGACTGTTCAAGTTTTTATTTTACTGTTTGCTTCGCGATGAGAGGAATAAGACATAATTCACCACAAAAAGATGTGATGTGGTTGAGGATTTGAGAAATGGATTTCCTCAGAAAAAAAGAATGAAGCACTTTATTCAGCAGAGATCATAAACATGAGTAAGTCTCTTTTTATTTATTTATTTATATACTTGTACTAGTTTTCACATAACGTGTAAACATTTTACTAGTTAGACTTTTTCCAAAGACTTTTTCCAAACTATAATTCCTGACTAAATATATAATCAAGTGAAACATGAAGTTTCAATAACAATATACAATACTATACCATTCAAAAGCTTGATGTAAATAATATAAATGTAACAAATAGATAACTGTAACAAATGTAAAACAATGCTTTTCTTTCAATTTATTCCCCCTAAAAAACAAAAAAATATTCTCAGCTCTTTTCAACATTAATAATAATGATAATAATAATAACAATAAATGTTTCTTTTGTAGAAAATAAGATTGTTAAAAGGATTTCTGAAGGATTGTGTGACTGGAGTAAGGATGCCAAACAATTTGTTTGAAAGTCAGCTTTGATTGTTCCTGATAAACTGTTTAACTGCTCCCCCAAGGGGATATTAAATTATGTTGTGGGATAATTAAATATATTTTTAATTAATTACAAACAAAATTATATAGATTTATTTTGTTCTCACATTCTTTCTTGTAACTCCTTCCTCACAGTGGCACAGATGAATGAATGGCTCATTATGCAGCTCATTATGCAGGCCTTTGTCTTCTCAGGTGTAAATCACAATGATATTCATGATAGTTGACGCCTACTCGCATATGACTTTTACCAACAAAAAGTGTCTTAGAAAATTTAAATCAATATATTGTTTTCTGTGAGTGACTAAACAAGATGATTTTCACATAATTTAGAAAGAAAAATTCTAGGCTACAAGCTCCAGTTCTCAAAAATCCCGGGAACCATTGTTCTTTATGTGTTTTTTTGCCTTATTCAAGTGTTTTAACATTTTTAGTTTTTCACTAACCACGCATAATATTTTTTTTCTCAAAAACACAATCATGTACATACATGCATTTCACATATTATTACAGCCCAGTTTGTGCTGATTACAGTGAGATTAGACTTTACCCATTTAGATATTTATAAGAAACTGAAAAAAGCACAAATGTCAGGGCATGACAAAACTTCTCCAGGCCCCAAAAATACCCTTAGACTCCAGAGGGTTAATTAACAAGCATTTTTTTAAATAATGGTTAGTACGTTTATTTGTGAGGTAACAACCTCAACAGGTGAATTAATGTTTTGTCACGTGACAACACTTTAGCATACTACTCTGAAACATTTGTTGCTTATTGTATACTGTTTCACACACCTATTCTTTAAAAAAATACTAGGCAGTATACATTGTGTACTGGGCAGTAAGCAGTTTGCAGCAAGCAAGGATGCCATTTAGAACACAGCCCGTGTGTTTTGACCACTGGAACCAGGATCTAAATAAAGTTCAGGGTAAAAAAATTGCCCCTCAGAAACTCCCTGCTGGCAAGGTAGTACTTTTTCAAAGGTCCGGAACTTTCGGGGGTGGGTCTTGGGCACTAAACATGCTGATTGGTTGAGTTCACACAGCGTTGTGATTTCAACCTCCATTTATTCAGATAATTTTCAAAATATTACTGTTATCGGGTCAGGGGCAGCTGTGGCCTAATGGTTAGAGAGTCGGACTAGTAACCAGAAGGTCACTGGTTCGAGTCTTGGTGCTTGTAGGAGTTGTAGGTGGGAGGAGTGAATGACCTTCGATACCCATGGCTGAAGTGCCCTTGAGCAAGGCACTGAACCCCCAGTTGCTCCCCGAGTGCTGGATCTATAGCTGCCCGATGCTCTGGATGTGTGTTCACGGTGTGTTCACTTCTCACTGCTGTGTATGTGCACTTGGATGGGTTAAATGCAGAGCACCAATTCCGAGTATGGGTTACCATACTTGGCAAATGTCACAACTTTCTTCTTCAAATGTAATTTTAAAAGTATTTCAGGTGAGAATGTAGTTGTTTAAAACTCAAATATGTGGTTTATTTATAAAGACAGTGCTTATTTAAAAATGTTTCGCCGATTTCGGAGACGACCAGCTCCATGCGATCAGCGGGAGCTCAGAGGATGTAAAATGTATCACATTTTAAAGTTACATTAAATGCAATAAGTTGAACTTTTGAGTGATTTTTTTGAACAACTTAAGTGGGACTTAAGTGGCACTTTTTAGAACATCTTTATATGTACAATTATGTTCCTAATTGCTTCTAGTGTCTTTAAAATATGCTTAAAGTATACTATGATTGTATTGACATGCAGTTAATGTGAACTAAAATACACTTTAATGTCAGTTAACAATACACTTAAGTGTGAATTAAATGTAATGTTTTTGACCACATAAATGCATATTATTTGTAAGTAATTTAAATATATTACATTATATTATATTATATTATATAAAATTACATTAATTGCAGTTAGTTTAAGTTTTGAGTGATATTTTTGAACCACTTAAGTGGGACTTTAGTATATTTTATATGTGATTTGAAATATGGTAAATATGTACTTCTGAATAAGCAATTAATGTGAACTAAAATATACTTCACTGTCATATATCTCTAGCAATGAAGTTGAAATTTAGTATATTAAATAATAATAATAATAACACAAAATATTTTCCCTCTACATTTATTGACAAAACAATCTCTAAAACAAATACACAAAAATGCTTTTTGCTGATGCACAAGAAAAACCCAACACTACACTTCAACTCACTTATTAGAAAGAGTCTGGAGAACAATGCTTATTTCATCCTCATGGAAAACATAATTCTGTAAGATGTGTAAACCTGTTTCCTCATCAGGGACCTAAAAATGTCCACAAGGTCAAAATTTACTGGTATTATAGTATACGTGGAGACATTTGGTCGCCATAACATATAGGATTACTAACCCACAAACGACACGCATTTAATACAAAAAAAAAAAGAACTAAAATTATCAATCCATGTACAACAAATGAGACCTTATTGTAAAACATTACCAAAGTGGGTTCCCTATCTGTCGGTCACTACGAGTTATGTCGAACGACATATGGGGTCTCACTTGGGAAGCCAATCATCTGAGTTTAAGAGAAAACGCCAAATGAAAACTGGCTACTGGATTTAACATATCTGAGCCACTCCCCGTGCCAACGGGTATAAATAGGGCGACAGGTGCATCCACTCATTAGATTTTTGCTTCGGAGCCGAGTGGTTGTATGAAAGCTGTTATACTCCACAAAGCCATTCATCTGCTGTGTCAGGAAGCTGTTCTGGTTGGCGGTACAGCGCAAACAGTGGTGTCCCTTTCAGCGATTCCCCTGGGCGCTTCAACTAAGAGAGCAGATTTCCTAAAAGAGCAAATCACGGACGATTCGCGTCTTTTTAAAGACGCCGTTTCGTCCGCGTCCTTCTGGATGCGGTCGTTTCCTGTTCTCTGACGATGGCCACGATCGTTGTCTTCCGTGTCTGGGAATTCAGCATGCTGAAGGCGCGTTCGTGGATGGTTCATGCACGCACTGCGTGTGTGACCATGGCAACGCTGCAATCGCGTCTCTCCTTTCTAAAGGGAAAGGAGCAGACCCCTCTGTCACTACCCGTTCCGGTTTCTCTGCCACGAGCAGAGGACCGCCGGCTAGTGCTCTGGGAGAGTTGAAGGTGACAGTGAGAGCTTCTCCGCCAGGCCACGCCCCACGGACCTCTTACCCCTTCCGCAGTGTTTGTCCTGTGCGGCTGCTGGGTGATTTTGCTGGGCTATCTTATGGCAGTCCCAACGGGTCATTCAGTTTGCCGCCGGGGATCAGATGTCAATTGCAGCATCGGGGATGGGCTGTTGACCTCTGTGGATGAAGATTCGGTGGGGCTGCCCCCCTCCGGTGTTGTCACCACTGCCGAATTGGACCCAGAGTTGAGAGCCGTGCTTGCCCGGGCAGCTGTGAGCATCAGGATGGAGGTGAATGCACCGCCCAGCCCTGAGTGCTCATGGCTGTTCGATTGGTTCTCAGTGTAGAGCGCGGCTCACAACCGCATTTTACTCTGGTTCCTTTCTTCCCGGATGTGCATGGGGAAGTGATGTAGTCGTGGATGGCCCCTTTTTACGGCCGGAAGCAGCTCATTTCGTTCCTCCGTCCTCACTACCCTCGATGGCGGGGCAGCTAGGGTTGCTTCGACATTCCCCAGCAGGAGAGTGCGATTGTGGTGCACTTGTGTCCACAAAACGCAGCCACTGGGAGGAATAGTCCGCGCCTCTCACCCAAGGCCTGTTAGCTGTTGGCCGCTCTCGTTGCCAAGGCTTACAGTGCTGCGGGCCAAGCTGCCTCTGCTCTGCATGCCATGGCTATCCTGCAAACTCACCAAGCCAAGGCTTTAACAAATGCACGAGGGTAGAACCAACCCAAGGTTGATGCAGGAGCTGTGCACGGCGACTGACCTCACCCTTCCGGGTGACGGAAGTCACGACGCAGTCCCTCAGGAAGGCGATGTCCACTCTGGTGGTCCAGTAGTGCCATTTCTGGTTCAGCCTGGTCTGTTTGAGAGACATTGACAAAGTGCACTTTCTCGATGCTCCCATCTCCCAGGCTGTCCTGTGTGGCGACGTTGTCAGGGGCTTTGTCCAGCAGTTCCTGACAGAACAACAGCAGACTGAGGCCATACAGCACATCTCGCCATGACGTGATCCTCCGGTTGCTACCATTCCGTCGCGGGCAGTGCCTCAGCCGGTTCATCGCCATGGGCTCCCCCCTGCGTCCTCCACACCAGCTCCGCCCCGTGCTGAGAGTTCTTCGAGGCCGGCGCGTCGAGCCCCGCGCAGGAGAGCGGCGCCCCCGTGTCACTTCCGGCTGCTAAGTCCTCTAGGAAGACGACTAAGCGGCCCTGACACGGGCAACTCGGAGATGTGGGAGACTGCTCTTCAGGAGCTGGCGGAGACAGAGCCACTCCTTCCCCCAGAGGTTCAGTTTTTGTTTCTTTCTGTTCCGCCGCTGGTCCAATGGCCGGCGGCACCCACTTTTTCATAGAAGAGCAATTTCCCTTTCCTCTGAGTTGCAAGGCTCGTGGGTTGATGATGAGCGATGCACTGCCTCCTCATTCTCAGCCACGACGCCCCCTTTCGCCAGCGGTCAAGAGGTCGCGGTTCAGAGACGCAACGACTCTCCATGCATCTCTGGTCAGTTCCTCCGAACACAAGGAGTGTGGCTGTGATGACTCGGAACGCGATGCCTTCTGGGCCATCCGACACAACTCCCCATCGCTGCACCACTGCGGGTATGTTGACTGTCCCTTTGGTGCCACTTGTACGGAGTTTGGGAGCGTGGCTTGCGCTGCCCAACCCGTCACGCTGGCTCATTCGGATGGTCCGTCTCGGTTACGCGATTCAGTTCACCCGGCGACCTCCCAAGTTCAATGGTGTGCTCGAGACCTCGGTGGCAGTCTGGGACGCCTCTGTCTTGCGCGAGGAGATTGCTTTCCTGCTGGCGAAGGATGCAATCGAGCTGGTCCCTCCAGCCGAGATGAGGACAGGGTTTTACAGCCCTTACTTCATCGTACCCAAGAAAAGCGGTGGCCTTCGGCCTATCCTGGATCTGCGATTCCTGAATCGGGCCCTGCAAAAGCTCCCGTTCAAGATGCTGACGCAGAAACACATTATCAAATGCGTTCATCCCCAGGAATGGTTTGCAGCGATCGACCTGAAAGACGCGTACTTTCATGTCTCGATCATCCCTTGGTGCTCCGGCACCTCGGTCAGTTGGGCTTCAGGTCAACCGAGAGAAGAGCAAGCTCTCCCCTGCGCAGAGAATCTTTTATCTCGGTATGGGGTTAGACTCGGTGAGTATGACAGCACGACTCACCAGCGAGCGTGCCCAGTCAGTGCTGAACTGCCTGAGTTCCTTCAGAGGCAGAACAGTGGTATCACTGAAACACTTTCAGAGGCTCCTGGGGCATATGGCTTCCGCAGCCACCGTCACGCCGCTCGGGTTGCTCCATATGAGGCCACTTCAGCACTGGTTGCACTCCCGAGTCCCGAGATGGGCATGGCACCGCAGTACACATTGTGTCACCATCACACCGATGTGTCACCACCGATTCAGCCCCTGGTCGGACCTTGCCTTTCTACGGGCCGGCGTGCCCTTAGAACAAGTGTCCCGGCATGTTGTTGTCACAACAGATGCCTCCAACACGGGCTGGGGCACGACATGCAACGGGCAGGCAGCTTCAGGGTCTTGGTCCTGGTTTTCGGGAACTCATGCTCCTCGTGACAGCCCCTCCCTGGCACATCCCCCTGAGGAGGGACCTCCTATCTCAGGGGCTTGGCACCATTTGGCACCCGTGTCCAGATCTTTAGAACCTCCACGTGTGGCTTCTGGATGGGACGCGGCAGACCTAAGTGATCTGCCACCAGCGGTGGCCACTATCACTCAGGCTAAGGCCCCCTATATGAGGAAGGCCTATGCTGGATCCCCCGGATTCCCTCGTGGGACCTCGCTATTGTCCTGGCAGGACTTCAGAGGGGTCCCTTTGAGCCACTGGATTCAGTTGAGCATAAGTTCCTGTCTCTCAAGACAGCGCTCCTGATCGTGCTCACTTCCATCAAGAGGGTCGGGGACCTCCAAGCATTTTTGTTAAGTGAAGAGTGGCTTGTGTTCGGGCCGGCCTACTCTCACGTTGTCCTGAGACCCCGGCCGGGATACGTGCCCAAGGTTCCCACCACTCCCTTCTGAGACCAGGTGGTGAACCTGCAAGCGCTGCCCCTGGAGGAGGCAGATCCAGCCTTTGGAGGTCAGCAGAAGGGGAAGGCTGTCTCCAAGCAGAGGTTGGCCCACTGGATAGTGGACGCCATCATCTTGGCGTACCATTCCCAAGGTGAGCCGTGCCCCCTGGGGGTGAGGACCCACTCCACGTGGATTGTGGCCTCCTCCTATGCGCTGGCGCACAGCGCCTCTCTGGCCGACATCTGTCGAGCTGCGGGCTGGGTGACACCTAACACCTTCGCGAGGTTTTACAACCTTCGTGTAGAGCCAGTTTCTTCCCATGTGTTGGGTAACAGGTAAATTGGCGGGAAGGGTTGGCTGGGTGTCACGCTTGCTGCGCCACCCTCGGCAGTCAGACTTGGCGGAGCAGTCTTTTCGCCAGGCCCAGTACTGGTGTTAGCATGCCCGTAGCTCCAGTCAGCCCCTGTACTGGGCTAGGTGTACATATGGCTTGATTCCCTACAGGTAATCCCATATGTGTATTTTTCCACAGTATGGTTTCCCTCTTGGCAAACCCGTGTCTTCCCTTGACAGACCCATTCTGTCAGTCTCTTCTGGCAGCCGTTCCATCCCTACTCTAAGGTAGGACCTGCCTCAGAGACCCCATCCATATGTACTGCCCCCTGGGTCAGTCCATATCGGTATCTCCACATGTCACCTCCCTACGGGTAGGATGTGGTCTCCGTAGCGACCTTTTCCTAAGGCTCACTTCCCCATTGTCTTTCCAAGCTGAAAGAACAAATAGGGAAGATTTGAAGCAATCTTTCACTGAAGGTTGAAATCCCTTCCATTAACTTTATGTGGGCGGAACAGCAGCGTGGCCTTCTCCAGCAGCGAAGTACTCACCATTTGGCCCCTTCGGTACCAAGGTCAGTGAATTTGCACTGGGGCTTTGGGAAGGTTACGACCTTAAGCGTAGCTTTTATGGCACACCACGTCTTGCCGACAATTGCTGCGCCACAGGGCTGTGATGGTGTTTAGGTTGTGGCGTTTTCCATAGGACCCCATATCTCGTTCGACATAACTCGTAGTGACCGACAGATAGGGAACGTCTTGGTTACGTACGTAACCCTCATTCCCTGATGGAGGGAACGGAGATGTTATGTCCCCATGCCACAACTTTGAACCGGTCGCTGTTGCCGGGACACGTTCTCGGCTCCTCAGCGTAAAACCTAATGAGTGGATGCACCTGTCGCCCTATCTATACCTGTTGGCACAGGGAGTGGCTCAGGTATGTTAAATCCACTAGCCAATTTTCATTGGCATTTTCTCTTAAACTCAGTGATGATTGGCCTCCCAAGTGAGACCCCATATGTTGTTCGACATAACGTCTCCGTTCCCTCCATCAGGGAACGAGGGTTACGTACCTAACCGAGACGTTACTTGTACCCCTGGTTTCACAGACTAGGCTTAAGACCAGCCCAAGACTAAAATGTAATTCTGAGCTGTTTCAACTGATAGAAAATTGCACTGACTGATCTTTAAAAATACCAGTGCCTTTGTTTTGTCTCAAGATGCACACCAGTATTGTTTTTTCTTAGGCTGGTCAAGGAAAATGACTTAAATGTCCTTATTGAACTATGATCCTGGCTTAGACTTAGCCATGTGTGTGAAACTAGGCCATCTGTTCTCAAACCTTTACTAGCACCAATATTAAACAGGACTGAAAGTTTTCTTCTAAAATCTTACTCCAGCATTAGTGAATGCAAGTTTGACTTAATTAAATAATTAATTAAAAAAAGAACTCCAAATGAACTTGCTGGGACGTACTGTCTGTCAATGTCCCAGAAGCTCTCCATTGACAGTAAACTTCACATGTCATGAAGCTGCACACCATCTCTCCACAGTCTGTGTGAATGGAAAAAATTATCCAAAGAGGCAGGAAAGTCCAACAAAATTTCTTGAGGAAAGAAAGAAGAACAATTGTTATAAAACACATCCAGTCATTATAAATGGTTCAGTTGAATGAAAGCAATAGACACAGTTGCAGTCCAAAGTTTATATACACCTTGCAGTATCAGCAAAATGTTAATAATTTAAGCAGTAAGAGGGTAGAGCGGTAGAATAATAATAAAAAAATGTAATTACTGCTCTGATGAAGCAATATATTCTGCAAGGTGTGTGTAAACTTTTGACCACATCTGCATCACCTAAGAGCTGAATTCCTGACCACACCATCTTCACTGACACTGGGCTTAAAAAGTAGATAACATTTTTTAAAACCATTCATTATTCTTACTTTACAGGGATTAAAACATAACTCTACCAATTACCAAAAATATATAAATATCCCATTTTGAATTAATTTTTTTTTTTTTACTTTCTTTTACTGGCTATGATTATTTCAAGCTTTCCATTTCTACTCAAGTTCAAGTTGTTCTAATTCGTTGGTTAGACTCATTCCCTTAACTTAAAGTCATTTTTACAGTGCAGTTTAGCCTATATTAGAAACCAAATGTAGGCTATTTGAATCCAAATTAATTTGGTTTAGATTCGTTAAACTTTTGCTTGCAATTAATGCACTTAAATGTGTGTTTAAATGACTTAGAACAACATAATGATATTGAAAGTTTTATGTACACAGATGTAAATTATGGTACTATTACATACAAATACAGTACTTTCAGAAAATATTATGTAGAAAATTTAATTTATAGAATTCATAGAGCAGGAGCTGGTGATGAAACTTTCAACAATTCTAAGTTTTATTGGAGTATACTGTATAAGAAAGTGTATTAAAGTTTATTGCATTAATGCACATAGTATATATTATAGACTAAATAGTGATACATTTAAAATACATTTACAAATGTAATTTTGGAGAACAAAATTTAATCTTGAAATTAAAATCAATTATTTTACATGTGCTTTAGTATATTGATAAATATATAAAAATAAGTGTACTTATTTAAAATAAAATAAAATCATAATTATGTAAACTGTATGTTTAAGTAACACTTAATTAGACATTATCATAAAGTGCATTTTTATAAAGTGCACTTAAGTATGTTAAGACCTATTGTCATTAAAGTGTAATCTCTTTAAGTACACTTAAGTGGCCTTTAATTTAAATTATATGATATTATCAGCAAATGCACCTTTAAAAAAAATATAGTTTTAAGATTGGAAGTACACAACAAGTACACTTTTAATACAATTAAGCACACTTCTTTTTCACAAGGGAATTATTAAAAGAAGCATGCATATTCAGGAAATAAAGTACTACTATAAACTGCTAAATAAACTTGTTAAATATCCTTTTTTACATTTACAAGATGCTTTTATCCAAATTGACTTCTAGTGCATTCAGGCTATAATTTTATTTATTTATTTATTTATTTGTTTATTTTTTACCACCAGTATAAATGTTCCCTGGGAATTGAACCTAATGCAATGCAATGCTATACCACTGAGCCACAGGTGTACAATCAGAAATGCCATTGGGCATTCATTCATTAATTTTTTTTTTCCCTGTTTGTTAATTATTTTACTTGAATACTATGCTTATAAACATTCCCCACTGATTTAGTTTACCATTTACACATAACAAAGCACACTCAGCTGGTTTGTTGAAATGATGAACTTTTGGGTGTTTTTTAAAACATTTCTACTGATTAGGAAATGAGAATGTAATATACAGCATATATGAACTTGTTTAGCAATTACTTATCAAAAGTTTATAAACACTTTGAAATCCCTGTGTATGTCTCTAATGAAGATAATCTTTTTTGTGTGTGCCAATGTGGCCTCAGGCTTGCTGTTAGCAAGCTTTGGGCATAAGCTTTGAAGCAACCTGTCAAACAATTCATGACTTTTGACATAAAAAAAGCCCAGGCTGCAGTACAAGTGCAGTTCTCATCACATGTTTAAAGCCTAGTAAACATCAGTACTGTCAATGCTCCACTGATATGATCAGCAAATGCTGGGCAAAGTGACAAGTGCGCTAACTCAGCATGTTGTATGAATGTACATCTGGACACTATGAATTTGTTAAATAAACTTTTACAATTGCCAATGAGGCTGTAATGAGATGTTTATTTGAAGAACAAACAAACAGTTATATCTACAGGAAGTATCAAATAAAACTTATAATTAAAAAAAAAAATGTTATTTCTGTTTTTATTTCAATTTAATATTAAAATGTGATACAGTTCTTATAGTTTTAGTTAAGCTTCCTGTGAGTTTCGAATTTTACAGTAAAGCTGACGTCCTTGGAATCACCCTGTGGAAAGCGCTATCAGGACTGTGAAGTGGAGTAGCATGGATAAAGACAAAGCACTTGAGTCTTCAAGAGATTTGTGGTTAACCAAGCTCTTGCCTGAGATAGTGATCTAAGGGCCATTTTTCCTGCTTATCAACCTGCCTTAGCTTCATGTATGGCAGTCTGCTATTTGAGCAGCTAAGCCCTTGATGTGCAGCAGGTCATTACTGTACATTTCTACTTAGTATAAGTAGTTTGATTAAATAGTAATCAAATTCAACAGAATGCTTGTCTGGTTCTCTGAATGAAACGAATTACACATAAACTATGCTTATAAAAAGTGTCCAAAAAGGTGACGTTTCTCCTCGGATGAATAGATGTGTTCAAATTGTATAAATATACCACTCTCCCGGATGTGTTAATGACTATTTATAGTAAATGCTCTGAATATACAAACCAAAGCTTTGCAGGAGAGGACATGGATTAGCTCAACAAAGATACCAATTGCTATGATAACCAGTTCATTCATTCCATGTTATTATAGACATACGCTATGAAACTCGCACACAATCACTTCTTAAAGATAGTATCTTTATCCAGAATTTTTTTAACACAATATCAATAACCTGAAAGAAAAATATTAGTTAGTTCTGGAATACTAGAACATTTGACATACAGTGTGTGATTCTTCAGCTTAATGATTGTAAGCATAACTGAATATATATATATATATATATATATATATATATATATATATTAAAAAAACTTATAATATAACTAAATAATTGAAGAACCACAAAAGCAAAAATGATTCCTTTGAATATTATCGTTTATATACTCGTTAGTTGTTTGTGATCACGCATCTTTGGTTTTCATCATATTTGGTTTGAGAGTTCTTCGCCTTGCAGAGGTTTTAATCTTTGTTGGCATCTACTTTGTTTCAATATTGATGAAAGGCCTTTTGCTAAGTCAGTTTACAATGTCATGCATATTGCCTAAAATATTATCATAAAGCAAACATATTGTTCAGGGTTATTTTAGTTAAATAGTACAGCAGCAAATCATTTATGCAATTTTTCTGTGACATCAATATCTGATTAATATGCAACAAGCAAGCAACAATTACTTTTGTATTCTTTATTTCTGTGTATATATATATATACATGTGCTACATGTGGCTACATGTGGCTTAAATCTTGGAAATCCTGGAAATCTTTAAAAAATATTTCTAGCTACACTAAGATAAACATAGAACACATTTTACAATCCATTTTAGAATGATTTTCAAAGGATCAAGTGACACTGATGACTGGAGCAATGACTGCTAAAATCCAGCTTTTCCTTCACAGAAATAAATCAGTTTTTAAAATATAGTACTAGACTATGATTATTTTACAGTAATATTTCACATAATTACAATTATACTGTATTTTGATTAAATAAATGCAGCTTTGGTAAGAAAGAAACTTATAAAACAATAAAAACATTAATAGAATCTCACCTTTCTAATTGTAGTGTAATTCTATAATAATTAAATAATTAGCTTCTGTGGTATTTGTTTGGCAAGAGGCCATATGTGGAATAATTCTTAATGAAAAGAGCCTTCTTTTATAACTTTTCATGTAAGGCTTCATGGCTCTTTCACATTCATTCACATTTCATTGAAAGGCAATCCAATGACTTTTGTCTCCATTTTTCTATTTGCATGTGGCACAGAGCATTAAACACAGACACACATTACACAACGTGCTGTTTTACGATTGGCGGCAAACACAGATGGATAAAAGTAAAGAACATAAAAAGGAATAGGTTTTGGCAGAAACACCTCACTCAGAGGCACTTCCAGGAGACCAACACACACTGGGCTCATATCCTTCATTGGCACTTATTTCATATTACTGCCATCATCTGTGCAATTGACTGTGCATTGATAGCTGTGGTTGTGCTGGTGGAAGAATCAAATGAAGCCTAATTGAACTGTAATGACTCTGCAATCCATCAGCCGGTGGCAGCGTGGAGGGACTTGCTCTTCTGCCCTGGGGGTTGCTTGCCCCCAGGTTTCCCACGGCAACCATGCCCTCAAAACAGCACAGTCAAGGTCCTTGGCAGCTCCAAACATCCTGGAGGAGCCCCAGTGTGGGTTAAGTTTGTCTAAAAGGGCTGTCTTCTCACATTCTTAAGGGAATTTATGGAAATAATATGGCCAAAATGTTATTTTTTCCCTATATTTTTGTCTAAGTTCTGGATTGTTTTTTATGACCTGATACATATGTATTTATTTATCAACAAAAATGGTGTTCGATGAAATATATGATTATAAATATAATTAATAAATTAATTTAAAAAATCAGTTTAATTAATCATTTAAAAAGTAATCAGATGTTACTCAAATATTACAATTAATAAATATTACAATTATTATATATATGGTATTATATATAATATATGTTTTTTTTTTAATGGGATGCTTTTGAGGTTATCTTCCATGAAGTTATCCTAACTGGAGTAGAAACACAGTTTTCATAAATTAATTGTATTCTGAAGCACAGTATAAAGAAACTTAAATGAGATATTTAAAAAAAGAGCACTTAAAAATTAGAGAACACTTTTTTGGGGTCTGAAAACGTGAGGTGTACCACACTGCCTGTTTTTGGTGACTTGTAAAAAAAAAAAGATAACAGTGCACGGCAGTTTTTTTAGGTTGCTAGGCAACCACCAAATCAGCTGTCCTGTCAGTGTAATCATAGAATTATAGCTCGAGCGCTCTAAAATCTTTGGTTTTTGCTGCTAAGTAAACTGTCATATTAGCAGAAACCTTAAAAATCCAGCTCTGGTTAGTCCGCGACAGACACTAAAAGTTTCTCCTCCATCATTGCAGTCTCTGGACTTTATAAGCAATGTAAAATTTTATCACCGTAACAGAAAGCCCTTCTCTCCATTCATCCGATTGGACAATAGAAGAAAACACAAATGACGCCTGCCGCTTTTCCGCTCAGATTTTTTTTTTTTTTTTTTACTTAAGGATTTCAGAGTGCTCTTGGAAAACGTGAGAAGCAGCAGGTGGCTAAAACGTGAGGTGCATAAACAGCGCGTAAAATGCTCACTGCCAACAGAAAACAATAGGTTGATGATACATTTAGTAACTTTTGGAGCAATGTTGCCAGGAAACTTTGGGAAATGCTGCCGTCAGCGGGCAACCAGGTAAAACACACAGCCCACGAACGATCTCAAATATCCAGATAGAAATGTGTTACCCATTCTTAATGGGAAAGTGCCCAAGCAACATTGCTCAGAAAAAGTTCCCCCATGTATCATCAGCCTAACACATACCTCCCAGTTGGTACCTGGTGCAAAATTCCTTAATTATATGATAAACTCTATGAAGGACAGAGGAAAGGCCATTTCAGCCATTGTAAGAGAAGCTGGTCATTCCAAATCTGTCATTTCTCAAATATTGCATCTTTACAATGACATTAATTCATTCAAGTCCCCCAAAAAGGCTGGTAAGACACATAAGACAAATGCATAAGAAGACAGGATAATGGAGAGACTCTCAACAGGGAATCGGTTCAACAATGCAGCTGGAATTGCTTGCCAGTTCAGCAATGAACAGGGTATGGATCTGTCTCTGCATATTTAAGAGAAGTTAGACTGAAAGTGCACTCTACAATGACCAAGCCTCTAATCAACAGAAAGTGTAGGCTGACCTTTGCTGAAAAGCATGATGTAAGGAGAAAGAATAAGTGGTCCAAAGTTTACTCTAGTGATGAGAGTAAGATTAATTTATTTGTGTCTAATGGGAAAATGTTTTGTTCCATGTCAGACTGAGGAAAGACTGAAGCCCAAATGTGTAAAGAAGTCAGTGAAAGGTGGAGGAGGATGTCAGGGTTTGGGGGATATTTTCTGCAGCAGGAGTTGGGGCTCTTATACAGCTACATGGCAGGGTGAATGCAAATGTTTATCAGAACCTCCTTCAGCAACATGCAGTTCCTTCACTGCAAGCATCGCCTAATCAGTGATTTTCATGCAAGACAATGCCCTCATCACACTGCAAAATGGGTAAAGAATTTCCTTGAAGATAAGAACACTGAAATAATGAAATGGCCGTGTCAGGGTACTGATCTTAACATGATTTACAAAGTTATAGCTAAGAAACCCATTACAGTTACCAAACTATACAGTTACCAAAAGAGAGCAGAAGAGTGGACCAACATCATACCAGAGCAGTTTGTGTGATGTCCTGCAACTGCAGATGGGCTTCTACACTTCATACAATTTTAGTTTAGTACAATTTTAGTAATCTTCTTACATGCTACACTGGTTACTGTTCTCTAATTTTAATCACTATTTTCCACAAAATAAAGGTTTCTGTTGAAATTCCTTGGCTATTTTGTCAAACATGTTAGTAGAACAGTGGTATACTTACAGCTAATATTCTTTCAAGTTTTGAGGGGTAAAGATTAACAATATTTCAGAAAAAAATGAAGTATTCATAGATTGTTCTCTTATTTTGATCTCTACTGTATATTTATTTATTTTACTTTTTATTATGGTTCTTTTATATTTGTCATAATTTCAATAAGTTAAACCAAACTTTTATTTTGAAGGTTTATTGTGAAGTTTTTTTTTTGTATTTGACAGTAGTTTTTCTTAAATTAAATGATGAAACGCTTATAAAGTGACTTTCAGAACAGCTCAGGAAATGAAATTCACGTGAACTGTCCTCAAATAACGTGATGGAGGATGCTGAAAACATCACGTGTGTTTGAGTTAGTCTAGTTAACAAAACTACACCACTTATTCCACTGATAGATTGTTACAATAATCTATATAGAGTAAAAATGTCTAGAGCTTATCATTGTACATAAATTTTATCGCAATCTCGATATGATATTGTTTATCGTCCAGTCCTAGGTTGAGGTTTTGGTACATCTTTAAGTGAAGTGTTTCCTTGACAGATGAAGCAAAGGACTTAAAGTTGGATCTGACACCTTCCTTTATGCAACTCTGACACATAATTTATGACTTTACTTTTATATTTGAAAGTGGAATAGCAAAACACATCACCGAAAGGGAAATTCATCAGATAAGGCAGGGCAGAAAATTCATCTTGAGATCTCGTTTTGCATGTCATGTCCCTGGAGGCACAAAATAATGTGAGCAAGATGTACAGGTCTACGATCAATAGACGGCTGTGCGATAAATTCTCCAGCAGTCTATTTCACAGATAAAAAGATTTTTTTGAACAACCGGTGTAACCCACATAACCTTTGCCAACCTGCCACTAATTGCTTGGAATGGAAAATGTACAAATATCACAGTACAATATTTCTTTCCATCATTTTGTTAAGAAATTGAGGGTGAACCACAGTGTAATCATGGGTATGATGCATTTGTGTTCCTATTTCCATCCTTTTAACTTCCATTGACCCCGCACATGCTCTCTGTAGCACATGGTTATTTGTCCAACATTAGTAGCTGTAAAATATTAGGTTTCATTTGCTCTGTCCCTGCAAAATACTGAAGACTGTCAGCATCTTGCTTGTGTTCAAAGAGAGGAAGGCTGATCGTGAACTATGGATGGTTTTAGTGCTTGAGGTTTGATTTATCTTCAACTGCCACCGTGCACCCTGCACACTCACCCCAGTCTGTCAGACTGTATTGTGAGGGTCTTGTGTATGTCACTTCAGCTCAAGGTCTTGAAAGAAATGAAGACGGATTATTCTGGCACCTGAGCTGAGTGCTTGGTTTTTTTTTAATAAAAGACAGGAAGGAAATCGCAAGCTCAGCGTCAGCTGGCAAGCAATCCACTGATTCTCCTGTATCTTAACAGGCATTGAGGGAAAGGAAAAGCGTGTCTGTTTCAACACCTCTGGGTCATTGTCCTGTCTTTGGAGTAGTGCAATCTGTTATGGATTAGTGACGCAGGCGATTGTATGCTTCATAAACCACACAGATGTTGAAATCACAAAATGCCTGTTCCCGGAATGTGGATGAATTAGGTCAAGATGATGTTATCTGGACTTTTACTTTGTTCTTTGGCAATGAGTCAAAGCAAAGCCGCAATGTAGTTGTGGTGAGGAACAATGTTGAGTACAATCCTGGTATTCTATCTCAGCCCCTGAGAGTGCAAGATAAGGAGTAATTGCCTATTTACTCATCAGAACCCTGAATGAAAAGGACAGGGGTATCTGTCTGAGGCCTTTGCCACGACTGGCCTCCAAATGAATGCTCTGAAAGTCAAGAAATAAATGACATGGGAGGATCTGCGATTATTAAAATACCCAAAAGCACTCTGTGTACAACATACTAATTTACAAAATGTGAACATAAGTAGCACACTTATAAATACTTTAATGTGTAGGAGATACAATAAGTATGTGTTTTTAAGTGTGCATGTCTAATGAAAGTTTGTTTCAACCATTGAAAGAGTCAAGTTTTAAATAGGAAAAATATAAAAACTCTTTGGTCATTTTTGAGCGAGATGCTGACGGTCTAATCAGATTCAATGATCTGTGCTAAGCTAAGCTAAAAGTGCTACCGCCAGACCCGGATATCGTCTGAATTGATTCAAAAACAGTAAAACTCAACTGTTTAACTCTAGGGGAGTTGGAAAATTAGCTTATTTTCAACAATAGTCAAGTGTTCCTTTAAGAGAACTCAATATTGCATGTGACTTGCACTAATAGCAACGTGTTGTTCAGATCTTACTTGCACATGCACGCTATCAACATCCAGGTGATAATGGCATAAATGACTGGTCATATTCGAGCATATGACACTCGCATTGAACAAAGAGTGAATGGTTTGCCCACTTTTTTTGTTCATCACTGCTGCTGTGATGTATTGGGAAGAAGAATGGATATCAATAAATAGAAACATACATTAGCCAAACTGTTGTATGTGCTGTTATTTTTAACAAACTATATTACAAAGCATTGTCAGATTTTAAGTTGAACGGAAAGGGATGGTTCGGTATGGTAAAATCTTTTACCTAGAACCATTGCACCCCTAGTAAGGACATCGTTAAAAATAGTCCATGTGACATCAGTGGTTCAACCATAGTGCTATGTAGCTACGAGAATACTTTTTGTGCGTAAAGAAAACAAAAATAACTACTTTTTTCAACAATTTCTTCTTTTCCGGGTCAGTCTGCCACCATTCATGAGAGTACCATGATATAATCAATGACAGAATTATAATTTTTTGGGTGAATTACTCTTTAAAAACCCCTTTATAGCTATAATAAACTTTTTCTTTCTTTTTCTTTTTCCCCTGTTAAATATTCTACATAATCAATAGTCTGGAACATTATTAGTATAAATTCATTTAACAGCAGAGTTCAGCACCTTCTGTTGTAATTACACAGGTTGGAAAGAGTTGTGTAATGACATTGGGAAAGTCTAAGCTGAAAGCAAGCAAGCCAGAGATATTTCTAATCTGTAATTACATGTTTACATTTGAGGAGGAGCGCTGATATAGATATTAATATATAATTACCTATCTGAGGCTTGAACACGGCTTCGTTTCATTCTGCTAGTCTCATTAATTTTGAAGGTTAGGAAAATGTTTAATGACCTGGAAAATTTCTGAAGACTTTATCTCAGTTTGTTCCACTGGTCCTTGCAGTTCAATTTGTGCCCTATTCGGTTGCCTTAATTATATTTATAGGATGCTCTTGTTGTTGGCACTAAGCTGAGATATGGGCTTTTTTTGACAAGCCACATACTGTAGTCATTACGGTATGTAGAATTGTTTGGAAAAACATGACAAGGGCAGCATTTAATAATTTTAGAGCATTTGAACCCACATTAGTATTCAGTGGACTCCGCATTACATTGAACTCAGCAAACAGGAGAACTTATCATTGCAGGATGCATTTATTTGAATAATAAAACTTATATTGGATTTAAAGCTTCAAATGATGGAGTATTTATCTAGATTTAGCTGATTGATTTCACTCTAAATGCTATGATAAAATCACTGATGGACCCATGGACCCGAATGGATTATTACTTTATTTATTCTCATGCATTTATTATTGCACGTTCAGTTCTGTACCCAGAGACTCCAGTAATTTAAAGCAGACAGAGTGGTCTAATATATCGCTTTATTCTTTACACATTGCTGTCTATACATATAAGCAGAAATGGACATCACTATTGAATCATCTCTTAGTCTATCTTGTTCATGCGTGAAACCTAATATGAGACTTTTAGATAAAACGGTTTTTTTGCCCTTTAATTACATTTTACAGTAATACTTATTGTGAATATGACTGTCTTCACACCAACCTACTTCCTCTGCATTTCTTGTATATAGAGGATATGCTAATTATAAAAAAAGGTCCACAAAAAAGCTTGATTTATTACAGTGCAAAATCGCTTTCATTTGCGTAAAACACAAACTACTGTTGCACAATTAAAAATTACAGTACTTTCATTCTTTTTCAACCCAATATACTGAAATAGTCACAACACATCAGCCCCCATAAAAAATAAATAAATAAATAAATAAATAAATCTTGCATAAAAATTTCAGTCCTGCTTTTTGATATGACACTGAAGGTGTGAATAAGTTTGTAATGATAAAAGACTTCCTAATCGTCGGGAAGAAGGAGGCGGGAACCGGCGGACAATCAACAACATTTTAATAAAGCAAAATAAACACAAAACAGCGCACCAGCCCCTCACGGACGACTGGTGCGCGCATATAAAAACCAAAACACAACTAAAAGCCCAGGCCTGGTCCTCTCTCGTCCTTCACTGTCGTCGCTCCAGTTTTATATCCTTCCATCTCCTCCGTGGGCCTCGAGACCGGTGGGTCGAACAGGTGTAGCTCATCTCCAATCACTCCACCGGCCTCGCTCCCATGTCCCTCGGCCCCGCCCCACTCGTCACATACCCCCATCGCCCCTCGCAGGCAGGGGGGTACTCCCGAGACTGCGCTCTACTCCCCCCCCTCCCTCCGGGGGGGACCGCTCACGGGGACCTGCGGGAACCTGGGGGTAGGACAGGCGAGGCGAGAGAAAAGGAGATGGAAGGAGGAGCGACAGAGACGAGAGAGGGGAGAGAGGAGAAAAAAAAAAAATTCCGGTTCCCAGACGCACTGCTGCTCGGCCCTCCACCAGCTGGGGGATCTCCTCCGCGGTGCCTGGCGGTGGCACTGGACGGCCCTCGGCGGACGGCACGACACTCCTCCGCCGCCCGGTGGACGGCGACGGCTCCTCCGGTTTTGGGCAGCTGGCAGGAGTCCCCCGTTCCCTGCTCCTCCCCGTTCCGGCGGATGGCAGCAGGCTCCGGCCACCTGGCGAACGGCGCCGACTCCTCCGCTCCCTCACGGGCGGCAGCCGTCTCTCCACATCGTGGGCGGCCGGTAGCGAGCTCGCCCGTCCCCGGCAACTCGCTCCAGCCCACCGCCTCGAGCGTCCATGGCGGCACACTCCTCGCCTGCTCGTTGGCACCGCGGATTCACCACAGCGGCGAGGGATCTTCAGCAGCGCGTCCCTCCTTCTCCCGGGTTTCGGCACCACTGTAATGATAAAAGACTTCCTAATCGTCGGGAAGAAGGAGGCGGGAACCGGCGGACAATCAACAACATTTTAATAAAGCAAAATAAACACAAAACAGCGCATCAGCCCCTCACGGACGACTGGTGCGCGCAAATAAAAACCAAAACACAACTAAAAGCCCGGGCCTGGTCCTCTCTCGTCCTTCACTGTCGTCGCTCCAGTTTTATATCCTTCCATCTCCTCCGTGGGCCTCGAGACCGGTGGGTCGAACAGGTGTAGCTCATCTCCAATCACTCCACCGGCCTCGCTCCCATGTCCCTCGGCCCCGCCCCACTCGTCACAAAGTTATTGGATAATAATCAGCCATGTGTAGTGATTTGCCACCCAGAGATCACTGTGGTGCTTTTGACCCATGTCCATGTCCATTCTTCAGTGCTGTCAGTCACACCAGTCCAAACCTTGTATAAACAAATAGGTTGGTTGCATTCACTGCAGAGGATCCCCCGGTGAGTGATGTAATGCTAAATTCATCAAACAAACTACATCTTGGATGGCCTGCGAGTGAGTACATTTTCAACCAGTTTTCATTTTTGTACAAACTATTCTTTTAGATGTTTTAAATTAAAACGAAATAAAATACAATTTGCATGTAAATTGCTCATTACGTGGCAGTTGTTATGTTAATAATATTTGATTTGTAAAGAAAAAAGTACATAATAATTAAAATATACTTTATAAATTCTATAAATTTGAAAAATGCAGTAGTGATGTACTGAATTAGCAATGAAATTTTCTCCTATTTACTCCTCTTCATTCATATTCCTTTAGCAGCTTATAGGCAAGAATTGACTATGATTCAATGAGTTCAAAATATTTTAAACTGTGTCATTGTAAAAGAGTATCAGACTGTGTCTGTGCAAGAGCACATAACGAGTCTGCTAACGCTGAGTCACGCATTTATAACTTTGGTGGGCTAGCAGAAGAATCGTTGCAATGCGAAATCCACTGAATATAAATAATTTCGATTTTCTACCATTCTGAACACTGAAATTATTCCATGTTTATCCTCTGCATGTATCCAGCTGAGGAAAGTTAATCTGCAGAGGAGAATAAAAACAAACAATATAGATCTCCATCTTTATTAATCCACTATAGTTTATATTATTTCTAAAGTTTGGACTTACTTCACATCGCCATCCTTATTTCGATTCACTTATTATTCAAGTTTTTATGAGTAGCTGGTAAACTTGAGACTGCACTAGGGTCAGCACTAAGATGAATAACTTAGGGGTGAATAACTTTTAAAAAATTTTATTTAAAAATGGAAAATAGTAATTGTGAATCTATATAAAGCAAGGAGGCATGTTTTATTTTGTGATTTGCTTATCTTGGCCTACCTTCACAGTGCTAAATCATTATTATTTCTTTATGTTTGGCTTTTAGCAGGTATAGAGACTTTTCATGGATGGGCCACTTATTCTATTTCTGTTGTGCAGACAGATAACAGCCGGAGTGAGAGGGGGCGGCACAGGGAGCTGCTTGGAAAAAGTTACCCACTTAATTCATTTTCAATGAGAGAGGAAAAGAGAGAGTGGGTGGAATCCTGTGAAACTGGAGAGGGCGTCTGAAAGATGTCTCCGCTCACAACACCAGCTCATGCTCCAGAAAACGCTGACGTTTGAGATAAAAGTAAATAGTTTTGCAACTAATTTATACATTCATTCTTTCTTTTTGTAATTGAATCATACACTGAGTACAACACGTAAAATATAAAGGTTTGGTCAAATACAACATTTTGGCTAGGGGTACACAGTGATTTTCACAAAACATTTTGATATATTATATTTGTATTAAATGTTTTAGTGTTTTTTATTATTAATATATTGAAATAATTAAAAAATATCTTTAAACATTTTTCATTGCTTACACAAACTAAGAACACCTAGTCTGTACATTCATAAAAAAAAAAAAAAAAATATATATATACATATATATATATATATATATATATATATATATATATATATATATATATGTATATAATTTATGATATGGTTTTCACCACTTTATAATATGTTACTATGAGTTCAGTAAACATTTTGAACATATTTTCAAAAATATTATTTACATTGGGACTTTCACTATTTTGCAATTAAAATAAATTCTAGTAAATGTTTTAATATTTTATAAATGTACTGAAAAATATTATTTATAATGTTTTTTTCACTACTTTATAATATTTACTATTTAATTTTTTTTTTTTGTAAATACTTTACTAAAATCTATTTGTGATTTGGTTTCCACATTATAATATTTACTACAGTATATGTCTGTAAATAATTACTAAAAATGTGTAACAATATTTTTCAGAACTTTTACAATCGTAAGAGGACAACTTCATTCATCTGAGCGTGATAGAAAAAGGTAAAAAAAGATTATTTATCACTTTAGTATCCACCATTTTAGCCCATGTTTTGCTGAATAGAGAGAAAGTGAAGCAAAATTACACATTGCCGCCACTGTGTTAGGTCTACATCAGTATTTTCCCATTATTTTTCATCAGTATGATGAGTGTACTGTACATTCTATTGTACAATGTACTCTAACCCAGCATTTAGTGCACAAAACTACATTTAGTAAATGCATACTGTTTATGATGACGGACAATTGTCATTATGGAAAATAATGATAATGGAATGTGTTTGCTCCCTTTTAGACTAGCATTAGTCTTAAAAGCAATGCATTAAGAGCACTATACCTTGCTGTGTTAATCGGATATATGTTAAATAATAATTGAATCTGTGAAAGAAAACCAGGCTTTAGTATAGGTGCTTTGAGATTGTAAGAATGCACAAACGCCATCACATTTTTATAGCTTTAAATATATACAGTGAAAATCACATTTCTTTTTGCAGCTTATAGAAGTTGCTGTTTCATGTATTCATCACATAAAATATTACTTTAAGGTTTTAATATCAAATTCTAATGTAAGGTGACCCTTACAGACAATCCGTTTAAACCTTCACAGCACCTCTGCAATAATGTACAGCAGTTATAAAATATTATATTCGCACCAAAGAATTGTACGATAGCTATAATAGGAATATGAGAACACCTGGGTCCATTCTTGTCTCAGTACTTAAAACATCTCGAATCCATTCCTCGCCATGTCATACCTCATTCCTCATTTTAAGAGCCGCACTTAAAACCCTGTGATAGCACCTTAAGCAGGGAAAATGACTTCCCCCATCATCGCCCACCTCAAATAGGACACGCCATCAGAAACTTTGAGCTTCAATGTTAGCGCTGAGCGAAGAAGTATGACAAGCCTTCACAGGGGGATCACACATCATCATTGTTTGGCTAATGGTCTTCGTTTGAGCTGCACAAAAACCCAGGAAGATTAATGATCAAATCAAATGTTCAAATTCAAAGTAATTAAGAGAGGTCATAGAAGTGGAAGCAATTAACTCCTGTAGTTGGATTCTCTTGTTGGCATTCAGCATTTCTGTTTGCACTCTCAGCGCAGTCACTCCAGCGGAGTCCGTGTAGACCTATGTGTCCTTCGCCTTTCAATCCCCCACTGTGTGCAACTTCCCAGAACCCAGAGGCCATTTGTCAGAGGCTGGCATGGGTTGCAGAGACAAAGTGTGGGGCATCCCAGGGCACAGTCTATGAGATCTGCTCCCCAGAAAAGCTGTAATACCCCCACAGTGGGACAATAATGTATCTGAGCCTTATAGAAGAGTGCAGACACCCGCTGGGAGCATTTATTGTACTGTAAAAAAGAAAAAAGAACTGGCTTTGATCTTGAGGTAAAGATGTTGTTCTTATAGCGATTCAGACTGATCCTGATTATATAAACCTTGATCTTTTGTGGCAAAATGGTTTGCTGACCACAATGTAAATAAAATAAATGCTTCACCGGGCTCAAACTTAATAAGAAGCCACTGTCTCTTAAAATAAAACAAAATACTTTTTATTACAGAATCATTGATTCTTTTGAAAGTTTTAATATATAGTGTATGTTTATATATTAAGTTTAAGTTATAAAGTATAAAATAGGGTATTATTTAGTTGTCATTGCATTAATGTTGATATATTTGTGGCAGACTGTATATCACTAAGTCACTCTGAATATTTATGCCTATTTTTATAGAAAAACATCAGAATTGACCTTATAGTCAATTTAACCTTAATATTCATCTCAGCATAAAACATTTCCAATGTTGTTGATGCCCGAAACGCTCAGGCACAAGTCTGGATGTGTCCGACAGCTTATCAGAATTACCGGCCCGAATGCAGCTTTTCCCGAAGCATTGGGAACTTTTAATAAATCCCCACGCTCCAACTTCTCCCTGATGCTCTGCATGGTCAGCTGTCACCTGTATGCTAATGCATGTGTATATGCGTTGCGTATTGAATAGGCAATGTATAATATTTATATTAGCCTATAATCATTGTAACAGTATTTCATAAAGTAGCCTATGTGTGTGCACGTAAATGGGCACAATAAAAGGAGAGAAGCTAAAGGATCCCAAGCCCGACCTGAGCACGATCTGTAAAAAAAAAAAAAAAAAGAAATGTTGCAACCATTTTAATTTGCATTTGGAGTTCTGATTCTAAGTTTGTCACATTACTGTGTCTCTGATGGATCTTAATTAGTCCCATTCTACAGTAGGTAACTTTTTCCATGTTTACAACCCTAGCAGTGAGGAGACATGCTGGTGTGGACACTTCTCTGTGTTTATTGTAGTGAAACCATTTGGGGAATTATATATATATATATATATATATATATATAAGGGGTGTAACGATAGGCATATTCGTATTGAACCGTTCGTTGGACTAATTAATTATATTTGGAAAATAAAAAAAATTGTGAAATATAATGATATGCGTTCAACAAGGTAGCCCAATAACCCAAACGACGTAAAAGGCAACGCCCCTGACACCCCCGAAGAAGAAAAAAACACCAACTTATATGTTTATGTTAGGCTACTCAGTCAGGCGCTCGCTCACTCAGCAATACAGGCTGAAGGCGCGTTGCAAAATGGCCAATGCGTTTAACAGGGAATCCAAAGTGCACCCAAACAGCATTGTGCTTTGAAAAGTACTTTGAAAGCTTTGTGCTTTCTGTTTGAGGTCTCAGTGAAAGTTTTAAAGCAGTCTTAGTGCCGCTGTCAGAGCGCTCACGTCCGTAACGGAGAACTGTCCCGTCCATAAGATTTTTATTTATATATTTTTTTTTTATACATTTCTAAATAAATGCGACTTATAGTCCAGTGCTAGGCTAGGCCTATATGTTTTTTCTTCTTCATGGCGCATTTTTTGACTGATGCGCCTTATAGGCTACTCCGGAGCGACTTATATTGATAGGCTACACCTGTATGAATTCTCATTTTACTTTTTGAACTCCATTATTGAGCCGAGTTTTGCTTGAAAATAGTCTACTGTTGATGAATGTGCAAGACTAATGGATTCAGGGTCAGGCTTGAATGAGCATGCTTCAGACTCGTGGTGTGAGCAGAGCGAAATTGGAGCGGGAAATGCGACGCTCCGTCCACCGTCCTTTTGAAATTGCCGCTCTGCGCTCTGTCCAAGATCCGCCCGTAGGTTTTAAGAACATGCTTAATGTAATTGAGCCCCGTTACAATATTCCTTCACGAGCTCATTTCAGACAGACCGAAATTCCTGCTTTGTTCCAAAAAACATAAGCCCTATAGAGAACCAATTGAGTAAAAACACACTCAATATAAAGAGTTATAGAGTTCCATATAAAAAGTTACATCTTTGTATTTGTTCATAACTAATATAACATTTTCATTTTTTTTATAAGGAGCTGTTTTTGTTTTATACAGTATGCTGCTAAGAAAACACCATAGAAGATGGGTAAAGAATAGCTCCATCATTGTTCAATGTAAAAAAAAACATACTTTGTTAGTTTTAATAAATAAAACATTTTTATAAAAATCAAGGAAATTTATCTGCTATTTTTTTTCTTTTTTCTGTATCTAAAACGTACCGAAGTGTGATAGACAAACATTTTTTTGGCAAAGATTAGAACTCCTGTTATGATGTAGATTTCTTTTTACAAACAATGCAATGATGTGGAAGTTTCAAATTTCAATATTTTATTCAGAATACAATATAGATGACATATCAAATGTTTAAACTGACAAAATATATAATTTTAAGGGAAAAAACTTTGATTTTAAATTTCATGGCATCAACACATCTAAAACTTTTTATAACAGTCTGCAAATGTCTGGGGACTGAGGAGACAAGTTGCTCAAGTTTAGGAATAGGAATGTTGTCCCATTCTTGTCTAATACAGGCTTCTAGTTGCTCAACTGTCTTAGGTCTTCTTTGTCACATCTTCCTCTTTATGATGTGCCAAATGTTTTCTATGGGTGAAAGCAGGGCCGGCCCTGACCAATTTGCTGCCCTAGGCAAGATTTTACCTGGCGCCCCATGCATCACAGCCCATTTCACCCTGTCATTGTGTTCATGATTTAGCATATAAATATATATATATACACACACACACACACACACACACACACACACACACACACACACACACACACACACACACACACACACATTACAGCAGAACTGTTTCCAACACTCATAATAAATCATCATATTAGAATGATTTCTAAAGGATCATGTGATAGACCGGATGTCACATGTGACACTGAAGAATGGAGTAATGATGCTGAAAATTCAGCTTTGCATCACAGAAATAAATGATAATTTAAAGTATAATAAATTGAAAACAAATTATTTTAAATTGTAATAATATATCACAATATTACATTTTTTCTGTATTTTTGATCAAATAAATGCAGGCTTGATGCGGAAGAAACTTCTTTCAAAAACATTAAAAATAGTAATGTTTCCAAACTTTTGGCCTGTACTGTATCCCCCCAAAACTGCACAACTGTAGAGTAAAACATTAATAAAAAAGTGATAATAAAAAATGTGTCTTAAAACTGACATGATTGTACAAAATCACAGTCTGGGGAATCAGAACTCAGAACAACTGCTAACATTAAGTTTAAGGTAAAAATAACTGCCATGAAATTATAGTATCTTACTCCTATGCAATAAATTGTTCATTCACTACATCTCTTTACCTCTGTCTTTATCCTCTTCTCTTCTTTTTGGCACTGTATCTATCGCAGACTATGCTCATTTATAATGTGTCATGTAAATTCGGCCTTCCGTCACAATCAGGAAACTTTCACCGTGTCTATAACTGGCGCGAGCTGCCAGGCCCGTTTCTACGAGCTGTGTGTTAACAAAAGCAGTGCTGTCTACATTGGATGTGGTGTCGGGCACGCTACACAACAAATTACCAACAACTGATCGTGCACGCGCTCTGTTCCTGACGGACTTCAAGCACTCGATGGGCGGGGGAAGATTGAAGAGCCGGACTTTTTTTTTTTTTTTTTTTGCTTTATTTGGTAGTATTTCGAATTAATGGTTTTTAAATAGTAGCCTATTATATAAAAAAAAAATTCACTCGTTCACTCATTCCGGCGCCCCTATGGATGAGTGGCGCCCTTAGCATTTGCCTATACCGCCTATGCCACGGGCCGAACCTGGGTGAAAGATCTGGACTACAGGCCGGCCATTTCAGTACCCGGATCCTTCTTCTTCGCAGCCATGAAGTTGTAATTAATGCCGTATATGGTCTGGCATTGTCATGCTGGAAAATGCAAGGTTTTCCCTGAAAGAGACGACGTCTGGATGGGAGCATATGTTGTTCTAGAACTTGGACATACCTTTCAGCATTAATGGTGCCTTTCCAGATGTGTTAGCTGCCCATGCCACACGCACTCATGCAACCCCATACCATCAGAGACGCAGGCTTCTGAACTGAGCGCTGATAACAACTTGGGTTGTCCTTGTCCTCTTTAGTCCGGATGATATGGCATCCCAGTTTTCCAAAAAGAACTTCAAATTTTGATTCGTCTGACCACAGAACAGTTTTCAACTTTACCACAGTCCATTTTAAATGAGCCTTGGCCCAAAGAAAACTCCTGCGCTTCTGGATCATGTTTAGATATGGCTTCTTTTTTTACCTATAGTCGGCAACAGCGAATGGCACGGTGGATTGTGTTCACTGACAATGTTTTCTGGAAGTATTCCTGAGCCCATGTTTTGATTTCCATTATAGTAGCATTCCTGTATGTGATGCAGTGCCGTCTAAGGGCCCAAAGATCACGGGCATCCAGTATGGTTTCCCTTACGCACAGAGATAGTTCCAGATTCTCTGAATCTTTGGATGATATTATGCACTGTAGATTATGATAACTTCATACTCGCAATTTTTCTCTGAGAAACTCCTTTCTGATATTGCTCCACTCTCTTTTGCCGCAGCATTGGGGGAATTGGTGATCCTCTGCCCATCTTGACTTCTGAGAGACCCTGCCACTCTGAGAGGCTATTTTTATTCCTAATCATGTTGCCAATTGACCTAATAAGTTGCAAATTGGTCCTCCAGCTGTTCCTTATATGTACATTTAACTTTTCCTTATTGCTACCTGTCCCAACTTTTTTGGAATGTGTAGCTCTCATGAAATCCAAAATGAGCCAATACTTGGCATGACATTTCAAAATGTCTCACTTTCAACATTTGATATGTTATCTATATTCTATTGTGAATAAAATATAATATTATGAGATTTGTAAATTATTCCATTCCTTTTTTACTGACAATTTATACAGTGTCCTAACTTTTTTGGAATCGGGTTTGTAATCTCTTACTTTTTCTACATAATTTTTTAACAAAAATACCTATGTAGGAGTCTAAGACCTTTCCAATGATATATAGTTTGTCGTGATTAGATTAGGATTTAATTGTAAAATAGTAAAGTCAGTTAAGACCGTTAAGAATATTAGCTTGCAGTTTCTAGGCTATTGTGCCATTGTTAAATATTTATCTTTCTTTCTTTCTTTCTTTCTTTCTTTCTTTCTTTCTTTCTTTCTTTCTTTCTTTCTTTCTTTCTTTCTCCATAAGGTTTCTCATTTTGGTCAAATAGATGGTCATTTATCATCGGACTGTAAGGTTGAAGGGCTTGCTGACCTAGGAAAAAAAATTAAACCCATAAATGATAATGTGCATGTCTCTGGAAATTCATTGTATGAAGTGGAAGTAACTGGGCAAACTCAGTGTAAAAACATTTGCTGTAATTAGAATGAAGCTTTAGACATTAAAATGATATCTGAATACTTGCCAGTTTTGCATAGTCTCCAGCAGTTCACTAGGCATTTCTTTGTTAGTTATGATCTTCCATCACCAAACACAAACAGTGAGTTATTTAAATTCAACAATATACGTCAATATACATGATTTATGTTCATACACAGTGTGCCAGTAGTTAATTTTTCATTAGAGGAGCATTTTCATGCAAATGCTTTGCATGGATTACTTTCACTTCAAGTAAATAGACATCAACATATTTTACCTTCACTAACCTTTGAATCTTTGAATTTCTTCTGGAAACATAAGATTTGAAGGTCCATTTCCAATTACGAAACCCATTACTATTTAAGACATTGTTTGCATGACCTTACAAGTTGCATAAAAACACATAATATACCAGTATTATATTATATACCAGGAATATACCATATACCTTATGGTTTTCCTTTTCTTATTCATTTTCTGCCCTAAATGTGCACCAAACTTGGTGGGATGATCATAAATTCCAACACTTAGCCTATTTTACAAATTGATCAATGTGAATGATGGGTGAAGTCTGTAATACTAATGTTGTCCACAAGATGAATAATTTTAGGTCTCAGTTTTGCATCAGTGTAAACAGCTTCACATGTAATAAACAAGCATTAAAATATATTTTATATAATAATTCCAATATTAAACCAAGTTTAACGACATGATTGGATATATCTTAGTGTAAAATAAATACAGTAATATTAATTTTGTACAGTTTTAGCACTGTGGGATGTTTGAACCTTTAGGACTGTCATTTGCAGCAAGATTTTGGTTTGTTTGTTTGTTTAAGAAATATGATACAGTTAAGATGTTGTAGGATTGTATGCTTGAAAAGATGAAGTATAGTAATAGTATTAATAAAAATAAATAAAAAAAGAGAAAATTGTAACATGGACAAAGGTGACAGCATGGCTATGATGACAGTCTAAGGGAAGGCAAAGGTAAACATTGATCTTTTTCCAGCCCTATAATCACAGATCGATTAAATCCCTTGGCAGTGACTTCCATTGAGCTGGAATCCGAAGGACCCAATTTCTGGAAATAAAGCTGCTGATGGGAAGTGCTCAGTGCATTCCCAAGAGCAGATATAATGATTCAATACTGTAGCATTAGAAGCTGCCGCAGTGGCTGTGTGGAAACGCTGGTGGCAGGTTTGCAGTGCTAATGGACCCAAGGCATAGGTGCAGGGCGCCTGTTTGTTAGACGTAATCATGACACTGAAAGCATGTCACCTTTCATGGATGTTAAATAACATGGTATAGCTTTTATTGACTTGTGACCTTTGACTCTAATAGACCTCCTTCATCACTCTTATTATGATTCACTATGTTTCTTGTCTTGCTACTTGTTAAGCAGTGACAGGTGACATCACTGTATTTAACTAGACAGAAATCCATGCAGTGCAAGGTAAGTCATCAGTATTTATGATCCCAAATCCAGATAAGAAATACTGTGAATTTTAAATATGTTATTAATTTGTGTGACCTTTGTGGATGACTTCAATGCTAAAAGATATAAAATAAAACTCAGATTTTTATTTCATGAGGAATGTTGAATGTTTTTTTCAAACTATAGATAAAAAAAAATTGCCTTTGGCACCATTTTAATCAGCAAGCACAATAGATCAGTTAAGCTGTTTATATTTTAGCAGTTATTACAGGATCTGTGTAGAGCACGCAGATGCAGTTGGCACATCATATAATTGCAGACTTGCTGGAGGGAAAAATCCATGTTTTTCTACGGCATTATATATAATATCAGGTGCTTCTGTAGGAACAGTCTGCTCTCTGTATTTATGAAGACACTGTTGTGCCCTAACATTAGGTTTATTCTAGGGCCCTTCTATGGTGGACATGATCACTGTCGTAGGAGGAATGAGTGAATGCTCTACAGTACATGAATTATTCAGTATGGCAGACTTAACACTTGATCTCTATGAGCTGGTCTTGGCAAGATTTCATTGGGAAGAACATTATGATCCACAGTGAGATTCTGAATAAATAAATAAAGGGCAGCTTTGTTTTAGCCTAAAATAGTCTCGTGGCCTAATTATGCATTTGATGGTGTTGTTACTCTTGGAGCTAAAGCCCATATGACTAGATGTCATCCTGTCATGTACTGGCACAGCAACTTTTAGATAGAATCAGCAATTTTTTTCCCTTTTCTGCAGGGGCAGTGGTAAGCATGTCAACAAGTTTGACTTTGGTCCATTTATTTCAGCACTCTCAAATTCAAACTCTCAAATATATATATATATATATATATATATATATATATATATATATATATATATATATATATATATATATATATATATATATATATATATATATATATATATATATATATATATATATATATATATATATTATTATTATTATTATTATTTTTTTTTTAAGTCTCTACATTTTTATGGCACAATACTACTGATATAATCAAATTCTTTTTAGTTTAAAGATAACTGTTTATTGTATAATTATCGGTGTATCATATTTCAACGTTTTTGAAGTACAAAACCCATAAAAAAACTTGACAAGATGACCTCCTTGCAAAGGTCTTTTTTCTACGTCTATAATAAAATAGATATTTTTTCATGAAAGAATCATGAAAAAAATTGTATGTAGAATATATAATGCAAAAATATGAAAATTAAAATGTTTTGTAAAATGTGATTTCCCAAAAAAACAAAACAAAACGTACTCGGTTACTAACGTAACCTCGGTTCCCTGAGATGAGGGAACGAGTACTGCGTAAGCTAGCTTACGCTATGGGAAAAGGTCCCCTTTTCTCGAGAATATGAAGCCAAAAATTATCCTTAATTTTTAAATAATGTAAAACGCAGTGCTGCAGCACAGCAGACCCAAGCGAAGCGGCTCGCGCGCTTATTGGCTGTGCTGCGGCAACTGCAGCAACCTATGGTGAGGCGGCGGAGAGTAACGAACCAATGGGGGCGCTTCGCGCCCATTGGACGTCAGAGCGCGCCAAAATAGGCGTGGCTGGAACTATATAAGCCACCGCTTCACCATAGGGATCAGGTTTTAAATCGACTGAAGCGATCACCCGGTCCGAGCACATAGCACGGCAGGTTACGCAGTACTCGTTCCCTCATCTCAGGGAACCGAGGTTACGTTAGTAACCGAGTACGTTCCCTTTCGAGAGTACTCTCGTACTGCGTAAGCTAGCTTACGCTATGGGAACACAATGTAAAACGCCGTGCGTGCTCGGGAACTTCGACCTGTCACAGCCCGAGGCGAGAGCTCGGGGCTTTATAGCAGGAGAAATCCCAGTCCCAACAGCCAACCTTAGTGAGCTTTATATAGGGAACGAAAAAAGGGGGACGTGATAAGGCTTAGCACGTCTATATAGAAAGTACCCTGGCCTGCAGGGCAGGGACTTGCAGATTATAGAATCTAATAAATGTGGACGGAGAGGCCCAGCCTGCCGCCGCACAGATATCATCCAGTGGTATCCCGCAGGACCACGCCCATGACGAGGCCATACCTCGGGTGGAATGGGCTCTGATGCCGAACGGGCAGTGAAGGCCCTTAGATTTGCAAGCCAGCGAGATAGTGTCTACTATCCATCGCGATAGGCTTTGCTTCGTGGTGGCGAGACCTCGGGTGCGCCCACCAAAGCATATGAAGAGCTGGTCCGACCTCCTGAATAAGGCGGAGCGCGCAATATAGGTTTTAAGAGCCCTGACGGGGCAGATGAAGCTCGCGTTGCTTTCGTCGCTTTGCGAGGAAAGGGCTGACAGCGAGATGACCTGCGCTCTGAACGGTGTTGAGAGCACCTTGGGGACATAGCCGTGTCTTGGTCTGAGAATGACTCTGGAGTCATTAGGCCCAAACTCGAGACAGTCAGCGCTTACAGATAGCGCATGTAAATCCCCCACTCGCTTGACTGAGGCCAGAGCCAGTAGAAAAGCGGTTTTGAACGAAAGAAGCTTCATATCGACAGACTGAAGCGGTTCAAAAGGGGGGCCCTTTAAGGCCTCTAGGACTGTAGACAGGTCCCAGGAAGGGATTGAAGGGGGTCGGGGAGGGTTCATCCGACGAGCTCCCTTAAGGAAACGAATGACCAGTTCGTTTTTTCCCAGTGATAGGCCGGCCACCGGAGCATGAGAAGCTGCAATGGCTGCCACATACACTTTGAGCGTAGACGGGGATCTGCCCGCATCTAAACGCTCCTGTAGGAAGGAGAGTATCTCCGTCACGTCACATAAGTGAGGGTCTAGGTTCCGTGTCCCGCACCAGGTGGAGAACACTGACCATTTCTGCGCATATAGGCGCCTGGTTGAGGGCGCTCTGGCTTCCGTAATGGTCTTTAACACTCCCTCAGGGAGGTTCCCGGGTACCCGTTGAGGGGCCATACATGAAGGGCCCAAAGTTCGGGGTGGGGATGCCAGAGCGCGCCCTTCAGCTGCGTGAGGAGATCTTTCCGCAGCGGTATTGGCCATGGGGCTGTACTGGACAGCTGCATCAGCTCGGAGAACCAAGGTTGGGTCGTCCAGAGTGGGGCTACTAGCAGCATAGCACATCTGCTCTTCCTGACCCGATCGATGACCTGCGGTAGCATCGCGACCGGTGGGAAGGCATAAAGCGGGCGTCTGGGCCAATCGAGGGCCAGCGCGTCCCTGCTCTTTGAAAAATATATTGGGCAATGAGCGTTGTCTTCTGAGGCGAAGAGGTCGACCTCTGTCCTGCCGAAGATGCTCCACATCAACTGAACCGTCTGTGGGTGAAGAGACCACTCCCCAGGGGGAACATTCGCCCTGGAAAGCATGTCCGGGCCCCGGTTCAGGATGCCAGGTACATGCGCTGCCTTTAGCGAGCGCAGATTGTAATGTGCCCATGTCAGAAGACGCTCGGTCAGGGTGTGCAAGGTTTCTGACCTGACACCACCCTGGCGATTTATGTAGGCCACCACTGACATGCTGTCTGATCTGACCAGAACGTGGTGGCCCTTTAAAAATGGGAGGAAAGCTTTCAGGGATAGTTCGACCGCTATCATCTCCAGACAGTTTATGTGTAACAGTCGCTCCGGGCTCGACCAGAGGCCGGAGGCAGACCTGCCCTCGTACAGGGCGCCCCAACCGAGGTTGGATGCATCTGTCGAGACTACTTTCCATTTCGAGACAGCGCCCGTGCTTACGCCTAACTGATACCAGTTGGCTATTTTCCAAGGGGCCAGAGCTGTGATGCAGCCGTGGGTCACCCTGATGCGCGCGCGGCCGGAAATCCAGGCGCGCGCTGGAACATGGTCTCTCAGCCAGCGCTGTAGTGGGCGCATGCGCAGCAGGCCCAGTTTGAGAACCGCAGAGGCTGATGCCATCAGACCTAGCATTTCCTGAAATCGTTTGAGCGGGTAAAGAGACCCGGCTTTGAACGACACGGCTAAATGCTGAATAGTGAGAGCGCGCTGTGACGTCAGACGCGCTGTACATGTCACAGAGTCTATGTCTATCCCCAAAAAGGAAATCCTCTGGCTGGGAGACAAAGCGCTCTTGACAGTGTTGATCGTGAGACCCAGGCATTCTAAATGGCTGAGGATCCAGGATCTGTGTGTCGTCAGTAGTTCCTCGGAATGGGCTAAAACTAGCCAGTCGTCGAGGTAGTTCAATACTCGCACTCCCCGCATTCTCAGGGGTGCGAGAGCGGCATCCATGCACCGTGTAAACGTACGGGGCGCTACGGAGAGGCCGAATGGAAGAACCATGTACTGATAAGTCTGCCCCTCGAAAGCGAATCTCAAGAATGGCCTGTGATGGGGTGCTATTTGAATGTGAACGTAAGCGTCTTTCAGATCCACTGAGAAAAACCAATCCCTCGGGCGAATTTGCGCGAGTATTTGTTTGGTAGTTAACATTTTGAACGATCGCGTCATAAGCGCTTTGTTCAAACGTCTGAGATCTAGGATGGGTCTGAGACCGCCATCCTTTTTTGGTACGAGGAAGTAGCGGCTGTAAAAGCCTGACTCGCGCTGCGCAGGGGGGACAGTTTCTATCGCCCCTTTTGCAAGAAGGTTTATCAGTTCGGCGTGAAGGACGTGTGTCATTTCGCTTTTCACTTTCGTTTCGACCACGGCGCGAAAGCGCGGCGGTCTGCGAGCGAACTGGAGCGAGTAACCTCGTTTTATTATATTCAAAACCCAATTTGATATGCCGGGGATGGCCTGCCATGCAGCGGCTCGTGCGGCTATGGGTTGAATGTGCTTCGGGCACTGGCCGCCTGTTATGAGGGGACCAGTAGCTCGAGTATGCTGTGCTTGTGACACTGTGGTGACAGCGCTTATTTGTAGGGTTGCGCACTGAGAAGTGGGCACGCGCGCTACATTTAGAGCACCTCCGGCGCGAGCGGGAAGGTGGGCATGAAAGGAGACCCGAGTGAGTCTTTGTGACACTTGGGGGAGTGTGTATACATGTAGGGGTGCGTACTGTGTAGTGGGCACACTGCCTACATAGAAAAAGCTCTTTTTGTACTTTATTGAGGTCGCCGTGAAAACGGCGTTTGTGTGCAGGCGTGCGTGCATTGTAACAGGCTCGTTTACTGCAGTATAGACATCTCCAACCGCCTTTAGTGAGGGGATTGGAGGAAGCATGTGAGGTTTCTTGTGTGGTGGTCCGGCCGCAGCGGGACTTAACCACGGTCTTTTCAGCCCGAAGGTCAGGAGGGCTTCGGAGGCTTGGGGTTCAGCACAATCCTGGGCCGAGGTCCCCGTCTCTCTGGCGGTTTGCGGCTCGTAGAGCGAGAGCGGTGCTGGGTTTTGGTCGCTGGGCGAGACTGTAAGTCTGGCTGCGATGGCTTCGAGGTCTGAGGGGGCGGCGCATTTCTACGGCGTCCCGCAGCAGAGCTAGAGCGTTTCGGCAGGAAGTGTCTCATTGCCTGTGACGTTTTCTGAGCCTCAGTGAAGCGTTCAGCGAAACCCTTAACCGACTGGCCAAAGAGGCCGGAAGGCGAGATAGGAGAGTCGAGAAAGGCGGATTTGTCGGCGTCTTTCATCTCCGTGAGCGCGAGCCAGAGGTGTCGCTCTAAAACAGCGAGGCTTGCCATGCTTCGGCCGATCGCTTGTGCTGTGGTCTTTGTCGCACGCAGGGCTAGATCAGTAGCGCTGCGGAGATCTTTAAAGTCATAGGTATCTGGGGCAGACTCGTCCAGGTTACGGAGAAGTCTAGCCTGAAAAACCTGCAGCACAGCCATGGTGTGTAGAGCCGAAGCAGCTTGACCAGCGGAGGTGTAAGCTCGGCCAGCGAGAGCTGAGGTGGTGCGGCACGGCTTGGATGGATGCACAGGCTTCGACCGCCATCCAGCGGCTGAGGGCGGGCAGAGGTGTGCAGCAATAGCCTCCTCGAGAGGGGGGAGGCTCTCGTAACCGTGGTCTCGGGCGCCGTCGACAGAGGAGAGCGCTGACGAGACAGAAGTCTTCAAGCGTGCGGAGAATGGGGCTTTCCACGACTTCGTGAGTTCATTGTGAACTTCCGGGAAGAAGGGGGCGTTTCTTTGCGGAGGGGCCGAAGGGCGCCCCTGCAGGAACCATTCATCCAGCCTGCTTAGCGGGCTCGTCTGGAGGAGACCAGTCGAGCTGAAGGTCGCTGACAGCCTTTGTAAGCACGCGAGTAAGCTCCGCGTCGATATCGGCGCGTTGTCCGGTGCAGCTGGGTGCTGTAGAGGGGGGGGGGTCCGCAATGGAGCCCGACCATTCCTCACTACTGGACGCGGCGAGAGAAAGGCTGTCGTGTCTGTCCTCTTCCGCCTCAGGCGCTCCGAAGGAGAAGGGGGCGCTGGTGAGCAGGGACTGGCGCTGCTCGTCCACGAAGAGGACAGGCGAAGGAGAGAGAGCGGGCGAGGCACGCGGGGAGTGTTCCGGCGTGAGCTCGCGTGTAGCAATATGCTCAAGCATTCTCTGATCGCGGCATTTCTTACGCGGCACTTGAGAGAGAAGAGGCGGAGCGGGTGGAGCATCGTGGCTGGTTTGAGCTAATCGAGCCCGCAGGGTCGATATAGCCATGTCGTCGCACTCAGGGCAGCCGCCCTTGAAGAGTGTGCTCTCAGCATGCTCGCGGCCCAGGCAGGAGACACAGATGATGTGGCGGTCCTCGCTGGGCAGAGGGCCTCGGCAGGAAGCGCAGGCCCGAGGCATTTGAAACAACGCCTCGAATTCTGGAGGAAAAAAGTGTGATGCAGCGGCAAACACACTAGCTTTGAAAAGGATATAGTCATGCCGGATGGCGCAGCAGGAAGCGAGTGCTGAAGGCGGCGTCGAGATGAAGCACGAGCCGGCGTCCTCAGATCTGCGTTGCAGTGCTATCCCGCTGAGAGGCTTTTCGACGGCGTGTAGAGGCTTCTCCGGAGAAGACAGCGAAGTGCAGGTGAGATCGCTGAAGGAGATGAAATCTGATCCCTATGGTGAAGCGGTGGCTTATATAGTTCCAGCCACGCCTATTTTGGCGCGCTCTGACGTCCAATGGGCGCGAAGCGCCCCCATTGGTTCGTTACTCTCCGCCGCCTCACCATAGGTTGCTGCAGTTGCCGCAGCACAGCCAATAAGCGCGCGAGCCGGTTCGCTTGGGTCTGCTGTGCTGCAGCACTGCGTTTTACATTATTTAAAAATTAAGGATAATTTTTGGCTTCATATTCTCGAGAAAAGGGGACCTTTTCCCATAGCGTAAGCTAGCTTACGCAGTACGAGAGTACTCTCGAAAGGGAACTACAACAACATTAAGCAGCAAAACATTTATTTATTTATTATTATTATAATTAGTTTTTATATTTGGTAACACTTTAAAATAATAAATAACTAATGTCTAAAGTAATACTTAATTCGTCATGACTAATGATTATTAAAGGTGATAACTGATAATGAACTAGTGAAGAGCTATCCTTAACTGACTGGAGTCATATGGATTCATGCAGCAATAATAGAAGCCTCTTTAATAAGGATTAAGAAATACTCTAACTTTGAAATTAATTTAAATAATTTAATATAATAATTTGAGCTTTTGACATCTTCAGCATTGTCATAATCATTATTGGATCGTGAATGATTAGTTGAGCCTCCTCCTCTAGCATAGAAAATACTAAATACACTAATAACTGATCTTCTCTGTTTTGTTGATCGCTTTCCCTTTAAATGATGAGCCTTTACCTCCGCTCTCTGACTTTTTGAAAAGTCACACCATATCTCTTAACCAGGCTCAGTACTCAATGTGTATTTGATAGAAAGTTAAAAATAAATCTGCTGAGTTTATTAAGTAGTTAACAGTTTTTTTTTTCTGATTGGCCCCCCTCAAGTAAAGTCATGTCAAAATAATACATTAACAAGCCATGAGTAGATGTTAGTTCATGGGAAGATAATAATGAGTTAGTAATGATGGTCCCCTCAAAACAAAGTCATCATGACACAATGATACATTTGTCACGGTTGGTAGAACCGTTGTCTCTGTTGATCACTATGTTGGTGGGGTTATGTGTGTCTCTCATTTGCACTGATCATTTCATGTGGGCGTCTCCATTAATTGTTCATCAGCTACAGCTGCCACTCATTACCTGCTCCCTATTTATTGCCATGTCTTTCATCTTGTGTTTGTCAGATCGTTGTTTGAAGCTCCCTGTGCTACATGCCTGGTTTCTCGTCCTTGTTTCTGCCTGTTTCTTCACAATGCTGGATCGCTTCACTCCTGGAGCCCCATCCACTCACCTCTCCTCTGGATCGCCCATCTCAGTTCCTGCGTCACCAGCTCTCCTGCTGTCCAGTTCCACCTCTACTCCCTGGCCACCCGTGACTGTATCTCTCTCCATCCAGTTGTCCTGTTACTTATCATCTGTGTCACTATCCATTAAATTATACTTAAACTTGCATTTGCTTCCTTGCCCATTCCTTTCATTACAACATTAACAAATCATCAAATAAATTACCATTAAACATGCAGTAAGAGTCATATTTATTCATTTAAACCACCATTACAACAAACAAAGATAAAGGCTTTTTATAGTTATTTTATTATTCAATTACATCAAACATATACTGACTTAAAATAAAGCACGAACATACCTGAAAAGACAAAAGACAAATTTAAAGGTCAAATACAGCACATCCAAATAAAGACAATCGAAGCATACAATTAAAGGTCAAACTCATTGCTGTTAATTACTCTACATAACTTTACATATGCAAACATGACTTTATTGATTAATTCAGTTTACAAAAGCAGCTAACATTTATTACATTAAAACGCACCAAGCGAGTGCCTAGAGTCCGCAATTGATGATTGTCCCACAAGAAACAAACCCTACATACTGTCAGGATAGTACACGGGAGACAGAGAGACAGAGTTTCAATAGTATTTATTGAAACAAGAATTTGTGAGAGGTGAGTTGAGGTATATTTCAGGTGCGGGTTCTGTGGAGTTCACTTCTGTGAAATACAGGTGAGTTCGCCAATTGTCGAGACATCAAAGCCACACAATTCCAGGATATTAATAATTGTCTCTTTTGCCTTGCAGAGGAAGGTCAATGCCCAGAGAGTCGCACAAGAACTCAGGAGATATCAGGGCTCATAGGGAATTTCAGATCACAGATATTGTCACAGGCGTTCTGGAGACAGGACAACAAAGACACACAGGTTAGCTTCTCAAAAGGTAAGTATACGCTACTTCTGGCGATCTTCCGAAGTTGAGGTGAGCTGGAGACAAGATCGTGAGGTCGATTCCAGTTGGACGCTTGATGGTGAACTGGTGCATGGGTGAGTGTTTTATTGTGCCACGATGATGGTGATCAGGTGCGGGTGATTAGTACTCTGGGGAGTGTGAGCGTTGTGGATTGGCTGGGACCGGGTCTGCCTGGTCTCTGAAACATACTGTGCTAAAATGCTAACTTGATTCCGTTTTTTTGCCTACAAAGTGACATCATAGTTCCACCACTCTATACATGTTGGCTGCCTTTGTAAATCGAATGAATCATTAAAGTTAGTTTGCATCTATTTCTATTCTTTTTTTTCTTGTAAAGTTATGTACAGTAATTAACACCAATGTGTTTGTCATTTAATTGTATGCTTTGATTAGCTTAATTCTTCGGCATCATATTTGACCTTTATATTTTGCCTCATGTGTGTCTTTACAGGTATGTTTGGGCTTTCTTTTGAGTCCATATATGTTTAATGAAGTAAATAAATAATAAAAGAACAATAAATAACTTTTATCTTTGTTTGTTGTCCTTTTGGTTTAAAGGAATAAAGACTCTTACTGCATGTTTAATGGAATAAAATTGAATGATTTGTTAATGTGTCATTGTGCCATGACTTTGCTTTGAGGGGCCCATAATAACTAACTCATTATTAACTACCCATAAACTAAAATCAACTCATGGTTTTTTTATGCATTATTTTGCCATGACTTTACTTGAGGGCCCATAATAATTAATTCTTTATATACTATCTGTACACTAACATCTACTCATGGCTTGTCAATGCATTATTTTGAAACGACTTTACTTGAGGGGACCCAATCATCATTAACTGTTAACTACTACTTACTAAACTCATCTCATGTATTTACTCATGTATTTACTCATGTTTCTAGATTGGCCACTTATTATGGAATCGTTCCACAAAAATTCTCGAGTTTTTATTTATTTAGCTGCATATAGGTCAAAATAGGGTGAATTTAAAGGGAAAGAGATGAACACAAAACAGACAAAATAAGTTATTAGTGTATTTAATATTTTCTACACTTGGATCAGCTAATCCTTCACCAACCAGTAATGATTATGACAATGCCGAAGATGTCAAAAGCACAAATTATGATATTAAATCATTTAAATTCACTAAAAGTCAAAGTATTTATTACTTCTTAAAGAGGCTGTTCAATTTAGTTTACCAATAAATGTTAATTAACCCATTAACAAGGCTATCAAACATGTAGGCCTACTTACATAACACTAACGTAGTTAAGGCTGCCGTTTTTCATGCATGTATCCACATGACTCTAATCGAGTTAAGGATAGCTCTTCACTAGTTCATGATCAGTTAACACCTTTAATAATCATTAGTATATGATGAATTAAGTACTAATTTAGGTATCAGTACATGATTATATAAGCACCCTTATTGTAATTGTTACCTTAAATGGGATAATAATAAGAAATTATTGAGTACCGATAATATAATTATTTCTGAAGGATCATGTGACACTGAAGACTGGAGTAAATTCTGCATTTCTATCACAGGAATAAATTACATTTTAAAATATATTACAATATAATATATATTATAACATTTTACAATATTACTGTAATTGTATAAAATAAAATCAGTCTTAACGAGCATAAGAGACTCCAAATTTGTAACAAGCAGTGTGTATCTGTGTATGTAAATCTAGATTTTTTTTGGGCCAGTCTTTAGAAACAAAATTGATGCATAAATAATATATTTGATTATTTTTGATTAAAAAAGGGGAAAACAACTTTACCAATAGTTTTTGCGACCCAGGACCCCAGTTTGAAAACCTTTTTAAAAATCATATGACAAGTTTAGAGTTTGTGGACTAACTCCACTTCATAGTTTAAGTCAGGGTTCCTCAAATCTGGACCTCGAGATCCACTTTCCTGCACAGTTTAGATTTAGCCCTTATCAAACACACCTGAGCATGCTAATCAATGCCAGTCAATGTCTTTGGGATCATTAGAAAATCACAGGCATGTGACTTTGATCAGGGTTGGAGCTAAACTCTGCAGTGCATCGGACCTCCAGGGCAAGATTTGAGGAAGGGGGGTTTAAGTGATCTAGTCTAGTACCACCTCTGCCTTTCTAAAACCTAAAACTTTGTCTTTAAATATATTGTAGATTTGCCTTTCTTATGGTCAAATTTTCAGATGCTGTAGAATGATCACGTATAGCTCTGCCTGCACTTAGCCTACCTTTGCAAGAAACTCTCATAAAAGGCTTTTTTATGACACTATGTTTCTGTGTAACTCTCAGACAGCTGCCTAGTGCAGTTGGTAGAAAAACATCAACACCCTTCAGCTATTTATGCTTTCTGATTTCTCTGACAGGGAAATTACCTTCACACCCCTGATTAACATATACGACCATTAACTTCTCTACTGTTGTGGCCTTGAAACTGTTAAATCCAAACCTGGGAATTGTGTCTCGATCCCACGTCTCTTTCCATGCTCTAAACATTATACTTGAGGACGTAATGGATTGCCACATTGTAAGTCTTCAGTATTAGTTTGACATCTGCTAAAGGTCACCACAGTGCGTTCTGTGTATTTTAGTGTCATTGTGGTTGATGCAAATCACCTGCATGCATACACTTTACCTGTGGACAGTTACCATTGTGCATTTTACTGCCTCGTATTGTCATTCTGCCACAGGTGACAAAAGAATGTTCAAAGTGTTCCGCTCTTACTTTGTGGGAATCAGTTCACACTATGCATTCTCATGGCATGAGATGTTATTTTTAATGGAATAGTTCACTAAACAACTGTCGTTGTCTTTGTTTCTTCTGTGGAACACAGGTATATACAAGTATTTATCGCAATTTTGGAGCAAATTCTGCAGTAAAACAACAATAACAACAGAAGAATAGTGATTAATATGAACGCATAGCACAGACATGTCCATAGCCAGGCTTTGAACATTAGTGAGGTCCAGGGGGTTTCTATAATAACCCCTATAAATACAACTAATTATATACACTTACACTTGGAAAGAGACAGAAATGTAGATGTTTTTGGAGGGATGTTCATTTTTAAATCATAACATATTTATTGCACCAAAGGTTGTTAATACTTTACTATATTTATGGGGTGGATAATTGTATCAGTTGTTTATTATTCGTGCAACCATACAAATTGAGTTTTTATTTATAACCATTATATGGCTGATAACTTTGTCTACTAGCCTACTCTTATGAATGTTTATAGCATGATTTGTGAACGTTTAACTACTATACTGAATGACTAAGCATAGACTCCTTAATGGCTAGTATTTGTGTATTTCATTTCATTCTGTACCCTAAGTTACTTGTTCTGCATATCTCTGCACTAGTGTTAGACAGGGTTTTGATAGTGTTGATAACGTTTGTGACAAGTAATGTAATTTTTTTCCCCTTACTGAATGCTTGTCAGCAATACGCTGTCCCTGGACTTTTTTTTTTTTTAGACCATTGCTGATTGTGGCCTCCACTGCCACAGAAGATAAACCGTGTGTCTCATATATTTTGACATGATCGACCCGGGTTCGAATCCGCCTTTTGGCCAACTTTTTTCTCCCTTTTCAAATCACATTAAAAAAGCATTTATTTTCAATGAAAATGAAGTAAATAATCAAAAAGTTGAAAATAAAGTATTGGGTAGGGTAAGGGTAGGTGTAGGGAGGGCTTTATTGTCCCAATAAGGTGGCATTAATTTAATAATTTGAATTAAAATTAACATTTACACTCATTAATTATTGTATACTGTTTTATAATGTACTACAATACTGAGGTGCAGATAATAGCCACTATTTGCAATAAGTATTATAAATAGCAGAAATCCTGCTATTTTAACATAGTATAAATATAATCTATTGATATATGCACTTAGTGTAAATAGCCACTGCCTTTTCTGTTTACTGCCAGACTAAAGCCGGTATGAAAAGCTGTTATACTCCACAAAGCCATTCATCTGCTGTGTGTTGAGAAGCTGTTCTGGTTGGTGGTATGGCTTGAACAGCGGTGTCCCTTTCAGCGGTTAGGGGTTGGGTCGACATTCCCCAGGAGAAGAGAGTGATTGTGATTGCGTCAAGATGAAACACGTTGACAAAGTTGCTTTCTTAACGCTCCCAACTCCCAGGCTGGCATGTGCGGCGATGCTGTCGAGGGCTGTGCCCGGCAATACAACAGCAGACTGAGGCCATACAACGCATCTTGCCCCAGTGTGATTCTCTAGCTGCCACTGTTCCTTTGTGGGCCGTGCCTCAGCCTGCTCATCACCATCATCCTCTGCTCCAGCTCTACCCCATGCTGAGACTAAGTCAAGTCAAGTTGTGGAGACAGTGCTGCTCCATCCCCCGGAGCAGGGCCGGGCAAATAATCTTCTTTTTTCTTTTCTTTTTGTTCAGAAAAAAGTAACCACATTCTCAATAGAGCAGTTTCCTTTTATTCCAGGTTGCAAGGTTTGTGGGTCGACAGTGAGCGACACACTTCTTCCTCACTCTCTTCCATGACAAACCTATTGCAAGTGGCTGAGAGGTCGCGGTTCTGAGACGCAATGCCTCTCCACATGCCTCCACGTGTATTGACATACTCCCCATTGCTGCACCACTGCGGGTAAATCGGCTGTTCCTTTGATGCTATTAGCTTGGGGCATGGCTTTCGCTGCCCAATCTGTCCCGTTTGCTCATTTGGACAGTTTGACTCTGCTACAAGATTCAGTTTGCCAGTGACCTCTCAAGTTCAGTGGCATTCTCGAGACATAGGTGGCAGTCTGGAACAACTCTGTCTTGCATGAGGAGATTGCTGTCCTGTTGGCAAAGGTTTTAATTGAGCCGGTCCCTCCAGCCGAGATGAGGAAGGTGTTTTACAGCTCTTTCTTCTCGTACCCCTCTTTAATCGGGTCTTTCACAATCTCCCGTTATTTTCAAATGTGTTCAAGCTCACAACTGGTTTGCAGCGATTGACCTGAAGGATGCGTACTTTCATGTCCCGATCCTTCCTCGTCACAGACCATTCCTACAGTTAGTGTTCGAGGGTCAGGCATGACAGTACACAAGGCCCTCCCCTTCGGCCTCTTCCTGCTCCAAGTGGGAAGTGGGCATCAGGATCCTCAACTATCTCGACGACTGGCTCATTATGACCTGGTCACAAGAGGAGTTGTGTGATCACAGGGACTTTGTGTTTTGGCACCTCAGTCAATTTGTGCTTCAGGTCAACTGAGAGAAGTGGAGTCTGTTCACGAAATTACTGTCCTTCTCACGGAGGAGACCCCTGGAGATGCTCGAATAGAGTCATGCTTTCTTTCCTGCAAGAAAGTTAGAGCGTAGGCTATCGATGCACATCATGACCTGATCGTTAGGTACCTGAGCATTTTCTGTAAGTGAAAAGTGGCATGTGTATGGCCGTGTACTCTCACATTGTCCTGAGACCCCAGCCTGGATACATGTCCAAGGTTCCCACCACTCCCTTCTGAGACCAAGTGGTGAACCTGCAAGCCCTGCTCCCAGAGGACGCAGATCCAGCCTTGGCGCTGTGTCCCGTAGGAGCACTACACATATACATGGACTGCACCCAGAGTTCAGAAGCTCTGAGCAGCTCCTTGTCTGCTTTGAGGTCAGCAGAAAGAGAAGGCTGTCTCCAAGCAGAGGTTGGTCCAATGGATAGCGGATGTCTTCACCTCGGCGTACCAGTCCCAAGGTGAGCCGTGCCTCCTGGGGGTGTGAGCCCACTCCATTCGGAGAGTTGCCTCCTCCTGGGCACTGGCGCATAGTGCCACTCTGGCAGACATTTGTTGAGCTGCGGACTTGATGACACCTACACCTTAGCAAGGCTTTACAAACTTTGTGTGAAGAAAACTTTGTTTTTCACGTGTGCTGGGTAACAGGTAATTGGTGGGAAGATCTGGCTCGGTGTCACGCTTGCTGCGCCATTCCCCCTCACACCAGGATGCAAGCGCCTTTCTTCTCCCAGTAGAGTTCATATGGTTGGTGAACCCTGGTTGAGCATCCTCCAGCACCCTCGGCAGTCAGACTTGTTGGAGCAGTCTAATGCCAGTCCCAGTACTGGTGTTAGCATGCCAAGGGTCACGGTCAGCCCCTGTACTGGGCTACGTGTCCATATGGTTTGATTCCCTACGGGTTTGATTCCCTACGGGTATTTGCAGTGTATTATTCCATGGTAAGTTTTCCCTCTCTGTAGACCTGTGTCTTCCCCTGACAGACCCGCTCTGTCAGTCTCTTCTGACAGTTGTCCCATACCTACTCTAAGGTAGGAGCTGCCTCAGTAACCCATTACATATGTACTAGTGCCCCCTGGGTAAGTCCTTATCAGTATTTCCACATGTCACTTCCCCACGGGTAGGATGTGGTCTCCGTATGTTCACATCCACATTGTTCTGCCAGGCTGAAAGAAAAAATAGAAAATATTTTATGCAGTCTTTCGCTGAAGGTTGAAATCTCTACCAAAAAATTTTTTGTGGACGGAACAGCAGCATGGTCTTCTCCAGCAGCGATGTACTCACAGTTTGGCCCCCTTCGGTACCAAGGTCAGTGAATTTGCACTGGGGCTTTTGGGATGGATATGACCTTAGCGTAGCTTTTGTGGAATGCCACTGCTTGTCTACAATTGCAGTGCCACAGGGTTGTGATGGTGTTTAGGTTGTGGCGTTTTCCATGGACACCATATGTAGTTTGACATAACTTGTAGTGACTAACAAATAGGTAACGTCTTGGTTATGTATATAACCCTTGTTCCCTGAGGGAACTGAGATGTTATGTCCCCATCAGTGATGCGCGGGTTGATCCGAAATGAACGGGTGCCTGCAGTCACGAGTCATCCAAAATTTTTTAATAATATTCAGGTCGCGGTCGGTCGGGTCATTTGAAATAAAGTTGCCAATTAAACCTTTGTAATTTATATAGTACTAGACACAATTTTGAAATACATTGGCCTACACTTTATTGGCTGAATAACTGGCGCGATTATAGAGTGACCACCTGTCCCCTCAGCGTGAAACCTGAAGAGTAGATGCACCTGTCGCCTATTTATACATGTATGCATGGGGAGTGGCTCAGTTATGCAAAATCCACTAGCCAATTTTCATAGCCGTTTTCTCTTAAACTCAGAGATAATTGGCCTCCCAAGTGAGACCCCATATGTCATTCGACATAATGTCTCTGTTCCCTCCATCAGGGAACAAGGGTTACGTTCGTAACCAAGATGTTCTCTCTCCTGTTGATTGAGTTAGGTCTATCACTGGTTTATGTATCTCTTGAGAAGATAATGCAGAGTGTTCTCTAGACAAGGAGGCGTCGTTGATTAATTTTAAATTCGCAGATTGTTTGGGAGGGGGACTATTTAGATTTCTTCTTGAATGGTGATTTGGCTGGATATTGAGGCTCAAAGAGCAAAGACCCTAAAGTTTAACCAGCACTAATATATTGATAATTATTTGGAATCTGTTCTAAGGATAACATTATTTAACACACATATTTAGTATGATTTCAGATTGTTACTTTTCAGTGATTTAGTAAGTAGAGTAGATAATTTAAGTAGATGAAAAAATTAAGTAATTGTGTGCCTCGACAGACAGAAACTTAATCATTTGCATGCAATGCATACACATTTTGCTAAAAGAAAACTTAAATTAAAATGTCTAAACTACTCTATGAATTAAAATATGATTCTCACAATCTGTAACTGCTAGCTTGCAGCTTTTTGGTAATAATAAATCATTTCATGTTCATTAAATTCCAACATCATTAATCATCGTTAGTGCTATCAGTGCTGGAAAAATACTCATTGAAAACTGTCATCATCCATTACGTAGTTTAATTACTTCATGTGGGATGTCTGAAAGTTGCAAACACAGACTGTAGTATGATGGTAGCTGGGGTGAACAAGTGTGCATGTTACGGCCCGCAAGACCTGCAGCTTATGCCGGCTTGTGGCTCATACTCACTTCACTAATAAGGGCCTTTTAGCTTCTATGTTCTTTATCTTCACTTGTTTTGTCTTCGCTCTTTGTTGCACACTATTTTTACTCTGTTTCTTGCAACAGCTGCACTTTCTAGCATTCTGTATATATTAATCTTGCTGTTGATTTTGTGCTTACCTGTTAGTTTTATGTGTCTGGGTTGCAGACCTTGCTTTGTTCTCTTGTGACTGTCTTTTCAATATGGATTTGGAATTTTTGAGTTTTGCATTCAAAATCTTATATTTGAGACATTAAACCATAACTTTGCATATGTGTTTCCTGTTTTAACCTCACTTTTTTCTTCTTCTTCTTCTTCTTCTTCTTCTTCTTTTTCTTTTTTTTGATGCCAGGGAATTGCCCTTGTGAGGGACCATCTTATTAAAATATACAGTAACAGCAGATACACTTTATATGTTGGAAGATCATTTATAGTATGTGTAGTGCTGTTAAAAATCTAGCGTAGCGTTAGTGCTGGCAGGTCACGTTAGTTAAGCTCACATCAGCTGACTCTCAGCTGATCCCCATCTACCTATGAGAATACGATGATACGAATACCCATCTAAGCATTCATATATTAAGTCCCTCAGTATTATCTGCAGTTTTATCATTGCTCAATAGCTAATTACCCTCCCCCATCCCCAACTCCTCATCAGACAGTCAGGATTCAGCCTTCTGATTCTCCTTTGAATCAGACTAATTCTGAAATGTGTACATAACATTGTTGAACTTTAACAATATCTGCAATACGTTTATGTTGGTTCAGTTCTGTTCACCCCGTCCTATTGACTGCCTAGTACATTACACTGTCAAGGTCCAGAAAAGTTTGAAAGACATCATCAGAATAGTCCATCTGCCATCAGTGGTTCAACTGTAAAGTTATGAAGCTTTGAGAATACTATGCAAGTAAAACAAAAATAACGACTTTATTCAACAGTTTGTCGTGTATTTACTCTTTGAGTTGAATGAAAAAAGTGTGTCCATGCAGCGTGTCTGACGCAGAAAAGCATATGCTACTTGAATCCAGCGGATGTTCTCCAAAATGGCGCCACAGTGATGCGGAGAGGAGATGAAGTGTTGAATAAAGTCTTAAAGTACTTAAAGTATTCTCAAAGCTTCATAAAGTTACGTTGAACTACTGAATGCAGCTGGACTGTTCTGACGATGTCTTTCATACTTTTCTGCCCATCAACAGGACAGTCACAAGCCTCCCGGTTTTCATCCAAAATATCTTAAATTGTGTTCTTTAGTATATATATATTTAAAGGTTCCATAGAATGCAAAAATCACTTTTAGAAGTGTTTGAACACAGTTGTGTGGCCGTGGTGTGTGAAAACAGCCAGCCTATAATGGTAAAAATCCAACCACTCATTGTTTTGTAATCCCAATAATTTATAAACAGTCTCTCCACACTAATAGTTCCAGGTTTCTCACTACTATGATGTCATAGTCGGGTAAAGTCCAGTCCATTTGTGATGCTCCCTGCCCTATTAGCATATACACAGCTCTGAGTGAGAATCAGTGGTCCACCATTACTGTTTTATCACTGCAGCTGCTGGATATACAATTTCAGCGCCAAAGAGCTATTAAAAGTGCCTTGTGTTGGGATGTACCAACGAAGATAGGAGTCTCCATAGACTGTTGAGGACACGGTGGTTAAATTTTATTTTTTGAAAAAAGAAAAAAAAAAACCAGAAAAGTTCTATGCGTTTGTAAGGATCCACCCGCCAGGCCAAAAAGTGGACCAGCAGCCTGGTCGAAGGTTTAATGCGTATTCGGTCTTTTACTTGCACTTCTGAATGTATCAGGGTTTAATGTAAATTTAAGTCTAGCTCCGTTTTCAATCTGACTCCAGTTTTAAGTGATCACTGAATTTAGACAATGTTTTCTATTTAAAAACTTATCACAATTTAGATATTATATTTTTCCGGACACAATATGCTTTCAATTATACGATCACTGAGGACCTAATATCTCTTTTAAGTCTCACGCTAGCTTCACGTGGATCTTACAATCACAAACTCGCCAGCCTGATGTTAGTCAGAGGATGTAGGTAGACTAATACATGTTTCACCTGCCGCCTACTGCTTGCTTATGACAAAAAGTGTAGTTTTTCAGTTTTTTCCCATACAACTTGCTAACATCAGTGATAGACAGAAATCAGAAGGTCTCAGATGACGCCTATTGCCTCCTCACAGTTTACTAGTCACAATGATTTCAGAAGAATTTAGAATAAATAAAATATAACAATTTATTTTTAGTCAGGTAAAATTGTATCATGTCAATTGCATAATGAAACAATTGGAAGCCAATTTTGAAAGGATAGTGCAATTGTGAATCACACTTCATAGCAAAGCACTCATGTGCTTTAGAGTATTAACTACACAATGTGCGCAGGTAGTAGCACAAACTACTATACAGTGTGCTCTATGGGCACAATGTGTTTGACACAATTACATTTTCAAAAAATTATATGTGGGGTATTTTGAGATACAACTTCACTTCACATACACACTCTGGGGACATTACAGAACAATTAAAAATATTGTATCAATGCATTCTACGGGACGACAGCATTTTAGTGCCATGTTGAAAAAAAATTATAATAATAAAATTACGAGATTAAAGTCGTAATATTTTGAGAATAAAGTCAAAATTACGAGAATAAAGTCGAAATATTACGAGAATAAAGTGTTTGGAGAATAAAGTCGAACTGTTTGAACTTTAATCTCGAAATATTTCGACTTTATTCTCTTAATATTTCAAAATAATGTCGAAATATTACAAGAATAAAGTCAAAATATTATGAGATTAAAGTCAAAATATTACAAGAATAAATTTTCACATATTTGGAATTTTCACAAAGAAAAAAGTTTAATTTAATGAACTTTCATTCACATAAATACAGCGATCTGATCATTAAAGAGCTTGAAAAAACACTATTGTAAAACACATCATTTGTGTTTCGTTATGAAACTGATTTTGAAAGCTGAGACATTAAAAGTAGGTCTATTAAAAGCATGAATCGTATTGCTATTGGGTGGCTTGCGCACTACAAATAGCGAATGCAGTGGAAGATATGAAATATTATTTCCAAGCATACTGTCCCCGCGAGTATGACACATGGTATGATTTCTGCTAATAATCCCACATATATTTGTTGTGTATTAAAAAAAAAAGCATTAAATAAGAGAGCTAGCTACAAGCATCCCCCGAATGAATATCGATTGGGTGTGTGAGCTGATGTTAAGATAAAAAGTTGTTCCTGTTCAGTCTGTTAATAAATATCATATTCTTGATATTAAGCTGTTTCCGCGAGTCTTTAAAACTGACTCTTCCTTATCCCAGTAAAATGATGCGGCTGTTCCGTGGCAACAATATTCAAATTAATCCCGGTGGCCTGCAACTTCTCCTGGTGCTCTCAATCCGGGACATTTACATGTGCAATAAAGGCTTACTCTCAAAATAATATAACTTTAATTTCTACTACATTTCAACTTTATTCTCGTAGTATTATGACTTTATTCTTGGAATATTGTAACTTTATTCTCAAAGTATTTAGACTTTATTCTCAGAATATTTAGACTTTATTCTCAAAGTATTTTGACTTTATTCTTGTAATATTTAGACTTTATTTTTGAAACATTTAAACTTTCTCGTAATCTTAGATTTTTTTTTAAATCAATGTGGCACTAAAACTCTGTCATACTATGGCACCTTTAAATGTAGCTAAAATAAATTGATTGCAACCACTTACCTAAAAAAAAAAAAAAAAAAACTATTATTATTATTAATTTAATATTTTTTTCCACTGCAGCAATAATTCTGTGACATTGTAAAAGAGTTATGAAAATAAATAAATTGATTTTATAATGAAAAATTCTTTATTTTTTTTTAATCTTACCCCCCCCCCCCCACCACACACTAGAGTATTGCTAGATTGTTAGAACAATACATTTTGCTAGAGTTGTTTTTATTTTATTTTGTAGCTAAAACTCTTCATAGACCCCTTTGAAAGCATTTGAAACTCTGGTTTGAAAATCCCTGCTGTACTGTAAATCAGTATGAGTAAAATCTACATGGCGTAATGCAGTATGCCAGTAAATGTGAAGTCAGAACTTCTGACTATAGCAATTATTGATCCTAATTGCATTTCCCTACATTATAGTCTAACCATAAAGAGAGTGCTAGGCTATTATAGCTTTTTATAACCATCATCCATTGTAGTACTAAGTCTATGGCTTGACCGAATCTGAACTAATTTTGTGTGATTAAATTTATGGTTTATGTA